>NC_041389.1:571500151-571509068 GCF_002162155.2 Triticum dicoccoides | reverse complement strand
AGCAGAAGAAGAAGAAGAAGAAGAAGAAGAAGAAGAAGAAGAAGAAGAAGAAGAAGAATAAGAAGAAGAAGAAGAAGAAGAAGAAGAAGAGGAAGAGGAAGAGGAAGAGGAAGAGGAAGAGGAAGAGGAAGAGGAAGAGGAAGAGGAAGAAGAAGAAGAAGAAGAAGAAGAAGAAAACACTGCACTAGCAGGAGGGCATTATGGATAGATGAACTATTTCCTCTCTTGTAAAAAAAATTATTCCCTCTCGGTGTATATTGATATAGATGGACTATTTTGATGGTGTGCATGTCTTTGGAACAGAGTAGTTGCGTGTGTCTGCTTGACTATAAGGAACTATTTATCCGCAGATATAGCTTTCTCTGCTACTCCTTCCAGTGATCGGTATGCAGTGCATGTGTCCGTAGACATGACAGCTTGTCCATGGAAGTTCAACTACGGCGACCATCACATTTCATCTCGCGATTCCCACGACGCCTCTCCAACCCACGACACCACGACCCCCGACGTGCGCCTCACCCCTCTCGGCCGCACCGCCCCTCTGCCTTTGTGTGCATGACATGTGGGCCACCTAAAATGCGGCGAACATCAAGTTTCTACCACAGCCACCCACGATTCCCACAACGCCGCTCGAATCCATGAAACCACACGTCCCCCGACCTGCGGCTTACCCCTCTTGGCCCCACTGCCCCTCTGCCTTCGGGACCATTAGATGTGGACCAGTCACCTATCGGGTCCACATGATATTGACACAAAGGTAGGTGTAGTAAGGCGCTGAAGCTCAGTCTCGACGGCCCTGCTCCTGGGCTTGTGGTGCTCCCGCAGCATGAACTTGTGCCAAACTCAAGATTTGTTTCTTTACTATACATGCATGCAATGATTTAATGGACATTGTAATCTCAACATGTGATGGGGAGCTCTAAATTTGAATTTGAAACTTATAAAACGAAAAGATTCAAAACAAATAAACTGGGAGAGAGGGAGTATATCGTAGGATGTGTCCCATACAAAATAAGTCCCCTGGTTTGTCACCGCGAAGATGCGGTTAGAACGGAGCACAGTGTCTTCCTACTCGTACGGCAACAAATCGGCCGTAGACAGCATGGTCCGCCTTTGACCGCCATGTGCAAGGTTCGTGTTATCTTTTATTCAATCTCACCGTGGTTCCATCGTACCAATTCATGTGGTGGCCCGTTGCATGGCTGATCCCAATGTTGGACAAAGGTTCTAGGGGAACGGTGTCACCGTTGTAAATATTGTGCAAATTGATGTTGGTACCCTCCCGTACATATGCAAGCCAATCTCCACTCGCACTGAGCCTAGCCTGTGAAACAGTGGGCAGGGGGAGTGTCGGTGTCAAAACCGGGGGATCTCGGGTAGGGGGTCCCGAACTGTGCGTCTAGGCGGATGGTAACAAGAGACAAGGGACATGATGTTTTACCCAGGTTCGGGCCCTCTCGATGGAGGTAAAACCCTACGTCCTGCTTGATTAATATTGATAATGTGGATGTTACAAGAGTAGATCTACCACGAGATCAAGGAGGCTAAACCCTAGAATCTAGCCTATGGTATGATTGTTGGAATGGTTGTTGTGTCCTACGGACTAAAGCCATCTGGTTTATATAGACACCGGAGAGGGCTAGGGTTACATAGAGTCGGTTACAATGGTAGGAGATCTACATATCCGTATCGCCAAGCACTACTAGAAAAACCCCTACTAATGGCGCACCTAATATGGCCATTAATGGCGCACCTGTGGTGCGCCATTAACAGCACGCCATTAGTAATTTTTACTAATGGCGCACCACCTGGTGCGCCATTAGTATCTAGTATACTAATGGCGCACCTCGGGTGCGCCATTAGTATAGGCTAGGTGCGCCATTAGTATGCCTCCCAGGGGCCATGTATACCCAGGTGCTTTGGCATACTAATGGCGCACCACCTCCGGATGCGCCATTAGTAACCGCGGCATACTAATGGCGCACTGCCCAGTGATGCGCCATTAGTATGCACTGTCATACTAATGGCGCACTGTCATGTGATGCGCCATTAGTATGAATATTAGGTTTTTTTTCTGTTTTTTGCACAGGTTACAAAATGTATAATTTGACAAAATATAGACAACACACATCAACAACAGATTCATCAAATACAATAGAAGATTAGTCTTTGAATACAATTCATCATATTAGTCTCCGAATACAATTCATCATATTAGTCTCCGAATTGAAAAGATCGAACAAAGATAGAACATTATATTACAAGTCTCGAGACCGCGAGTAGCGAGTCTGTCTTCACATTACAAGTCGATATCGATCATCTAAACTACCATCACATAGAAGAGAGCTGCGGTCATCACGATGAGCATCATCACGATGAAACTCGTCTTCATCCGGTTCCTCCAACGCTCCCTCCCCTCTCCCGCTAGATAGCGGGCGTTTCTAGATTCGGCCTCGGCCCTAGTGGTGTACCCTTTGTAACTGTTACCGCTGAATCGGTGAACCTGTCTCCGACACTCCTCCCAGTCATCGTAGACTCCGGGAACCTTACCCTTGTACACGACATACGTCGGCATCGCTATGCACTAGCCAAACGAAACGTTAGTACCAATTCACAGACAATACATAAGCAATATATAAGTATGCAACAGAACGATCGGAAGAGAAAAGCAAGACATTAATAACATCGATTACATCTAAGTTGAACGACTCTCGAAACCAAAGAGACATACTACAAGTTCATTAAAGTTTAATTACAACATGAGCCAATCGATGTTTCAGAACTAGACAACTCGACTCAAGGGACCAGAGCGTGGATGAAGCCGCCGTCTATCGTGGTAGTCATGAAAGAACGGGCGTTGTCATCCTGCATTTGTAGCATTGTGTCGATGTCACTGTTGGACGGTTGATTTGTGAGGTAGAACTGCCCCGAGGTACGAAGGACATCTTGATGGATGATTTCCGCAAACTCCGACTGGATGCGAAAGAATTCTTGTGGGAGGTCCGCGTCCTGGATTGCCGACACGCTCGCGGCCCAATCTTTGAGTTTACTCGGTAGCATAAGTTGATGATGGTCCCGTACGATCGCCCGCATGTGATGGATGGCGTAGTAGGCACCCTTCTGACCGCCAGGCAGCTGCTTGACGCAGCAGAACATCGTATTGTGGGAGAACACGTGCTTGCCGTACTTACGAATAGGCCTGGTGAAGGTGCCTCCAGATTGGGCGTAGCCGGGGAGAACATCATCAAGAACCTTCTTGACATTTGTGTAGTCTACGTTCGATTGACGGTCCGGGTCGAAATACGTGGCCATGGAATATTTGGGGCTTAGGAGGATGAGCGTGCAACGTGTGTCACTGCAGAAAACACGGAATGTTAAAAGAAAAACGATCGAAATGTAAGAATTCATATGTTACGGGCCGGTTGAGGGGAGGACTTACTCGGGAAAGTAAGGCACGAGGAAGTTATCCTTATCTTGGTTTGCCAGAATGACGCCTTCGAGGTAAGAACTCGCGACTTGCCGGTCCCCAGCACTTCCCAAGATCTTGGCATGCATGTAGAAGGGGTCGACTATCACGATGTCCGGGGTCTTGTCGCGAATGATCCGCATCTCCATACTCAGCGAAAATACCCGAACAAAGGTGTAGTGCAGCGGATGAAGGTTCAACATAGCGTGGATGTCATCAAAACGCAGGACGATCGTACGCCCGATGGAGTTATCCACAAAGCCCTTGCCCTCTGGCACCTTGGCCGCGAAAACCGGGTATGCCACATCCTTCTCTCTGAGACGCCGCTTCTCCAAAGCAAGAACACTGTCATGCAGACTCCGCATAGCACCGGTTGCAGCATTGAGCATATTTGTCGGTAGCATCGCCCTACCCGCCACATGCACCCTCCTCGAGATATCCTGCGGTGAAGGTGGCCCGTCCTGAGCATGGATCGTACTCGGTGCCGGCTGGCTCGCACCCTTCTTAGTCTTTCTTTTGCGTGCCTTCTTCTTCTCCTGTAATGGGACCGAGTTCTGCTCACAGACCGCCTTCTTGAGTGTGTTGGGGCTGATAATATTTCGCACCTCGCCTATCTGAGGCTCGGTGAAGTCGGCAGCTGGAGGCGTCTCCTGAGAGCTGAACGCCAGACGGCGCCTGTTGCAACTTGGCTTCTCCGCGGTACGAGCTAGATCGCACACGTCTTTTGTTGGGTTTGGTTCTTGAGAAGGAGGCCCCATGAAGTCGCCATCGTACCCATGCTCGGCAAAGTACTGATCGACATTGCCAAATGTATCATCGTCGTCGTCATCGTCGTTCTGATCCTGTGCCATATGCATGTTTGGATCTAGTGGCATAGGGATGTCCGGCACCGTTACGGCGGTCTTGCCATGGGGCCGACTTGGCGCCGGCACGACTGGCGGTGTTGTCTTTGGGGTGGTGTCCCCCGCCCCCAAACGAATCTGGCTCTTCGGCCAAAGCAGGGGCCAGCTCAGGCAGGCGCTGAGGGTCATCACGTCTTCATCATCGGCCCCGACGGGTCGAATCGGAGGTAACAAGTCGTCGCAGCCTGGCAGCACCCGAACCAGTTGAACCCTAAACAAGTTGGGTGGCATCTGGGTACCGTGGAACAAGGGGTTGCCCGGTTGAACGATTTTGCCCTTGGCGACATCGACCAACTCGTTGTTCACAAAGTGGAGGAGAGTGCACAGAACGTCGGCGGTGCCCTGCGAAAACATGTAGGGTGTCAGGGATGCCCAGTCAAAGGCAAGGAGATGAAGTCCTTGGCCGAGAGAGGATTAATTAGTTACCGTGATGATGGCGTCGAGCTCGGCTAATGTCGAGGCACCGCCAACAGCGGGCGTGCAGTTGACGGAGGGGCCGCTTGCTGAAGAGGTGCCGGCCGGCGTACACCCGGGTGCATTAAGCTCCCGTGCCCGGGTGCATTAAGCTCCCGTGCCGGCGTCAGAGACACCAATGCCGCCTCCGCCGGAGTTGCTAGCCGTGAAGCTAGGAATCGGGGGCGGCCCCTGTTGGCCGCCCGCAATCCACGCACTCAACCCCGAGATCAAGGTAGGCACAAGGGCGGTGATCGTCGCTCCGAGTCGTTGTTCCACTTGCTCTTGGACAATCTCCGGAATCCGCGCCACCTGTGCCTTGAGTTCTTGAACCTCTCGCGCCTGGCTTTCCGAGCTGGTCTTTTTCTCCTTCCGCACACCAGCGGTATAGTATGACCCCCATTTTGTCGACAAGCCTTTGCCGGCCACACGACCAGCTGAGGTCGGCTTACTGAGCTTATCCTTGTTCTTCATTACATTCAACCCCCTATTTAGAGTGGTGTCCCAAGGGTTGCTCTTAGTCGACTCCGCGCTAGTGCTTTCAGTCGCCTGCGGAAGGAACGTGAACCATTTAGAAATTTGGCTTCATTAATTAGAATGCAACCATATGGAGCTAATTACGCGGGGGTGTATTCCTTACCAGAACAAGCTCAAGCGCCCTGGTCTTCGGATCTGTGGTAAGCTCCTTTGTTATCGGGTCCTCCTTGTACCGGGCCCTGACATAGTTCCTAGTCTGCTTGTTACCGCTGTATTTCTCGAAGCGGGGCGGTAGGCCTTGCTCGGCACGGTCCGCGTCCTCCTTGTCCCATATAGGCTCCGCCACTCTGTAACCGCCGGGACCGAGTGTGTGTTCCCCTATGTTCAGCTCCCGCATTTGTTTCCCCCACTCACTTGATTGGGAGCTTGCGGTGCTCGAGCAATTGATCTTGAAGTCGTTGTAGTCATCTTCGGTGATCGAAGGATTTTTCTCCTTGATCTTCTGATAACTCTCACCTTTCTCGATCATTCTCTTCACATTGCTTTTCCAAGTAGACAGGGCCTTGCTCATCTTCGTGAGGGCAGCATTGTTCACTTTATTCCCTTTGAGGCTTGTGTTTTCAAATTCAGCGGGGAACTTGTATCGTTCGTGCAGCTTCGTGAAGAGGAGGTTGCGCAAATTCCCTCGGTCAGGATGCCTCAGGTTCTCGGTGTTGATCGAGACGGTGCTCCGGACAATGCACCCAAGCTGAAGCGAGTACCCCTTGACTATTCGTTCGGGCGCCGTTGGATTCCCGTTGGAGTCCACTTCAGTAACTTCCTCCTTGAGGGTGCAGAGCACGATCGGGCGCCGGTCCTTCCGTTGCCTCTTCGGTTGGCTGCCATCTGTGCGTGCGCCGCCATCATAAGTGGTGGCATCCTCGGCGGCACCATCAGTGGTGGCATCAGTGTGGTCATCCTCGGCGGCACCATCTGTGGTCTCAGGATCGGTGGGGAAGGCGGCGGCCTCATACAAGTGAGGTTGTTCCTCCAGCTCCTGGGACAGCTCCCAGAATGCCTTGCCGCCCGAACCCCTGGCCTCATCGTTGTGGGCCATGTTTCTCTCTAAATAGAAACAAAGTTTGGTCAAAAAGTTGGCTATTGTCAAGGAACAAGATCTCTAAGTTGACCAAATAACCTAATTCTCAGGGTAACCTAGTTCTTGAGGGGTGTGTCTAGAAAGTTGGTTGCTGCAAAGATACAACGTTGTGAGTTTGGTCAAATTGCCTATGATGATTGTGATATTGCCTTGGATCTTGAAGGCACTGTTGCATGATGCAGTGGTACAGCCAGCATGGGACCTCATCTTTGCAGGCTAATTTTCTAGATTGTAACACTTGGATTTGTGCACAAGCTAAGCTAGCTAAGACAGTATCTTCCTTGCAACCCACAAAAAACAAAGGAAAAGGGGTGAAAAGGGGCAGATGGTTAGCTTTGATGAGCAGGCAACATCTTCCTAACCCCCTTCTTCTTGTCTCCTCTCACTATCTCTCTCACACACATGGCAAGCAAGGGTGTCTGAGTGTGTGAAAAAAATACTAAACTAATCCAACCACTAAAGCAAATTAATTTTTATTTCGGTTGAGAATCGGGCACCTTCTAGGTCAAGAAAATTGGGCATGACCTTTGCTAATTTTCTTGACCTTGGAGTGCCCCATTTCTCAACCGAAACGGAAATTAATCAACGTTTCAGGAGAAAGGGGTCATTTTAGAAGATCACAAGTAGCAGCAGCATCACTTGACAAAATCACAACTAGCAGCAGCAACTCGCAGATAGCAGCAGCAGCATCACTTGACAAGTAGTACAGCAGCAGCAGCAGCATGCATGCATGCACTTGGTGCACAGAGTCCCATTTTCAATTTAGTTTCAGTAAAAATGCCACTAGCAAATACAGAGCAAAAATCCACTAGAAGTACACTGTAAACCCACTAACATTTACAGTGTAAATTCCACTAACAATTACAGAATGACAAAACAATATATTTATACTACAACATATATAAAGAAATCTCCGAGTATGGAGATCTTGTAATCAGAAGTAAACACAAGCAAGCTTCAATCCAGATAAAGGCAGTGGAGGCAAAGGCACTAAATCAAAATAGACACCTTAATTGTTTGTGTCCGACATATGTACACCGAAACAAGAATATTACTTTATACTGCAGCCATCACTGCACCCTGAGCCTCACCCGTTAACTATTGATTCCTCAGAAAACCAACCTCTTATCTATACTTACTAGTACTTTATACTGCCAAGCAAAACCCAAACCCAATGGACAAGTAGCAGCAGGACAATGATAAAGTTATCTTGTCCTGGCCATGGGGAAGCACCAAAACCCAATGGAGCCATTTTTTTTGTTTTATGAGTTATATAAAAAATTAAATAGTTCCGTGGTTCAGGCATAATTGCCCTCATGTAGGATGGACGGGTGGCCAGGCAGGCTTGTTTAGTTTCGTCACTCAGTATAGCTAGTTGTCTATACTATCGACCAATAACCAGTTGACTTGATGATCATCGTGTTCATTTTTCTCCTTCACTTTCCTTCTGGTGGAAGCAAGGCATCACTGGTTCATTGTGCATGTATGCATCACTGGTGGAAGCAACCTACACAAAACATATATCACCAACAGGACGGAAAGCGTCTTATCAGACCACATATCATCTCATCTGATTGCAATCTACCTTCCAGTCTTTTGTATCCCCTCACCCTTTCCAGGAGAGACACAACTAATTCTCCAGTGAAAAACAATCAAAGGCAGACACAAATAATAACGCATTCTTCATACTAAAAACCTGTGAACCAAGAGCAACGATACAGTAAACTAAGCTAACATCACACCCGCTGGAAAATTAAAAATGCACAGCCCATCGTGTTGGCCAGAGTTAATCATATAACAATATGCTTCTCTAAATTATAGGAATCTGAGCAAAGCCACGGCAAGTAAAAAAAATCATGCTACAAGACAGATCAGACAACCGCAGTACAAGACAGCCATACAATGTTCATACTAAAACCTCTGGTTACATGAAAAAGTGTTCCAGTGAACCAAGAGGAACAACTATGATGTTAGTGAATTAATCTAGGATGACACCACTGGAGAACTAAAAATACACAGCCCATCGTGTCGGCTAAAGTCAACCGTGGGATAATAAGCTGCGCTAAAATTCATGCTACAAGACAGATCAGACAACCTACTGAAACAATATCAACAACAGGAAGCAAAGCATCCAGATTATCATGCTCATATGGAGATGTGCATCAAATGTCAACCGAGGCAACCTACTGAAACAATATCAACAACAGGAAACAACAGGAAGCAAAGTCAACCGAGGCAATGAATGAAATGTGCATCAAACTGGTCCTGGCGGAAGCTGAGTGCAAATTATCATGCTCATATGGAGATGGGATGGGAGGAGGGAAGGGGATAGGGGTCGGGCGGTAGCTTACCTTGGAGGAGCGGGCCGGGGTGGAGGAGGCGGCGTCCGGTGGTGTGGACGGGGCGGCGTCCGGGCGGCGGGACGGTGGTGTGGACGGGGCGGCGTCCGGGCGGCGGGGTCGCGTCGAGGCGGCGGGGCAG
>NC_041389.1:571499037-571499670 GCF_002162155.2 Triticum dicoccoides | reverse complement strand
CAGCGGCGTCGGGAGAGGAGAGGGGAAGGGGATCTAGGGCGAGGGAGAGGGCGAGGGCGAGGGCGAGCAGTGGGTCAGGGCAGCGGCGGCGGCGGCGGTGGATCGAGAGGGAGAGGGAACTGGCGAGGGGGAGAGGGATGGGGGGATCGGGCGAAGGGGGAGAGGGAAGGGGGGATCGGGCACCTCACCGTGGGCACAATACTAATGGCGCACCTCACCGTGGTGCGCCATTAGTGTATCCATACTAATGGCGCACCTCACCGTGGTGCGCCATTAGTATTTTTTTATTTCAACTCAAGCCAACAGGTTATGTACCACCAGAACTGATCCACATCAAGTCCCCTCTACTAGCTCGACTGGTCAGCAGCCAGTTCTCACACCAGGAGGTCCTGGGTTCGACTCCCAGGCTCCACAAATTATTTTTAGCATTTAAAAAGTTGTTTGATACTTATTTGTGTTTAAATATGATCAAACTTGTTTAAATAATAACAGTAATATTTTTTTATAAGACAGTAGCATTTAAAAAGCTGATTGATACTTATTTTTTTTATAAGACGGTGCGCGGGGTGCGGGGGGTCGGCGGCGGCGGTTGAGTAGGGGAATCGAGGGTGCGGGGGGTCGGCGGCGGCGGCC
>NC_041389.1:571443781-571498659 GCF_002162155.2 Triticum dicoccoides | reverse complement strand
GAGAAATGAAGTCTACGATTTAAATACAATCGATCTTAGCTAGCTATCTGTTCACAATCTTCTTGCCCTTCTTTTTCGCAAATGGAGTTCTTCTGTGGAACGGACGTCCTTTAGGTAGGGTGGTCCTGCTTCTTCTTGTGGTGTATGCTGCTACTTCATCATCGTCGTCATGTTCGATCCTCGGGTCGCCGTACTTGTCGAAGTCTTGCTCATTGGCTACTCCATCCATTCCGATGATCTTCCTTTTGCCTCTCCTCACGACAACACGACTGGGCTTTGGCGGGTCGGTAATGAAGAAGCATTGGTCCACTTGGGAAGCCAGTACCCATGGCTCATTTTTCGCGGTGACGTTTGCGCCCGCGGTCTTGTATTTGGCTTCGGGTATAACCATGGTGGTGAAATACCGGTCTTCTTTTATGACGTTCTTGGCCCATCTGACACGGAACATCGGGACCTTCTCTCCAGCGTAGCTCAGCTCCCAGATCTCCTCGATCCTTCCGTACTATCTGTCCTTGTCGTTACCGGTGTAGGATTCCATCGTTACCCCGGAGTTCTGATAACCATCACTCTTCATGTCCTTGGACTCAGTGTAGAATGTGTAGCCGTTGATATCGTATGCCTCATAGGTCATCAGGTTGTGCTCGGCGCCCTGTGACAAGGCGAATATGAGTTGTTCTTCCGCGGAAGAATCCTCATGTAAAGGGTACGACAGAAGCTTCTGCTTGAACCAACGCGTGAAACATGAGTTGTGCTCTTTGAGTATATCTCCGTCCGTCCTCTGTTGGCCTCGGTCATTGTACGTCTTCTTAATAAAGATTTTGTGCTCAACCACCCAAGGATCGACCACGTCTATGTGTTGTAGCGCGACTAGGTTTGCTCTTTCAAAGTCGGCGAGTCGACCCTCGAAGTCGACATGCATTTCGCGGCGACCCTCACGGTGACCCCATCCAGCGAGCCTGCCGAGGTGCCTGTTGACGGGCAGACCAACGGGGTTCTCGATGCCTAGATAATTCGTGCAGTAGGAGATGCACTCTTCGGTCAGAAAGCCCCTGGCTATGCTTCCCTCTGGACGTGACATGTTGCGAACGTATCCTTTGATGACACCATTCATCCTTTCGAACGGCATCATGCTGTGCAGGAACGTCGGCCCGAGTTGGATGATATCCTCCACTATATGGACCAGCAGATGCACCATAACGTCGAAGAATGCGGGCGGGAAGTACATCTCAAGCTCGCATAGTATCACCACGATCTCTTCCTATAGCCTTCTGAGTTGCCTCACGCCAATCGACTTCCGAGAGATGACGTCGAAGAAGTTGCATAGGCCAAATAGCGTTTCACGGACGTGCGCGTCCATGATCCCACGGATTGCAACTGGAAGTATCTGCGTCATCAACACGTGACAGTCGTGAGACTTCATCCCGCTGAACTTCTGCTTCGCTGGGTCTAGGTATCTGCTTATCTTCCCCGCGTAACCGTAAGGAAGTTTTACTCCTAGGAGGCAGGTGAAAAACTGCTCGATCTCCTCCTGACTTAGAGTGAAGCACGCGGGAGGGTAGTCATTTCCGGTCTTCTTGGCCTTTTTGCCTTTGCGACGACTTTCTGTGTCCTGCTTCGCCTCATCATCATCATCATCATCATCATCATATATAGCGTGAAGCTCCTACCTGATGCCCATTGATTTCAAGTCTTCCCTTGCTTTCGGCCCATCTTTGGTCCTCTCTGGCATGTTGAGCAGGGTACCAAGCAGACTCTTGCACACGTTCTTCGTGATATGCATGACATCAAGGCTGTGAGGCACACAGTGGATCTTCCAGTACGGCAAGTCCCAGAAAACAGACCTCGTTTTCCATACCTTCAGCAGCGGCTCTGGCGCCTTTTGCTTCTTTCCCGGCAGTGGGCAGTCTTTCCAATTTTTCAACAGCTTGTCTATTTCCTCGCCGCTCCTCGTACACGGGCGTTTTCGGGGTTCGGTTTCACCATCGAACAGATCCTTGCGTTTCCTCCATGAGTCATCGTCGCGAAGCCACCTTCGATGTCCCATGAACACGGTTTTCGAAGACCCGGGATCTCTATCTAGCTGGCGATACGTTGTGTCATCCATGCACCTTACGCATCCAGAAAATCCGTGGACTACCTGCCCCGCAAGATATCCGTAACCGAGATAGTCATGCACCGTCGTGAGCAGTGCGGCTCTCATAGGGAAATATTCTTTCTCTGCGGCGTCCCACGTATTGGCTGGCGTTTTCCACAGCGTGTCAATCTCCTCTTTCAGCAGCCCCAGATACAGATTGATGTCGTTCCCTGGTTGTTTCGGCCCTTCAATTAGCATACTCATGTGAATGTACTTCCTCTTCATGCACAACCATGGGGGGAAGGTTGTACATCCACACAAACACAGGCCAGGTGCTATGTGTGCTTCTCTGGCTGCCAAACGGATTGACTCCATCGGTGCTCGCGCCCAGCATGATGTTCCTTGGATCGTTCCCAAATTCTGGGTATTCGAAGTTCAACACTTGCCACTGGCTCGCATCCTTAGGGTGACTCAGCATCTTGCCTTTTTTATCTATCTCCGGATCATTTGCGTCATCTTCTCGCTTCTTCTCCTCCCTATCCGCGTGCCAACGCAGGAGCTTTGCTACCTTAGGGTCCGCGAAATACCGCTGCAGACGAGGAGTGATCGGAAAGTACCACACCACTTTTCGAGGAGCTTTCTTCCTCTTCTTGTATCGAGTGACACCGCACACCGGACATATGGTAGACTCCGCGTGCTCGTCCCGATAAATGATGCAATTGTTCACGCACACATGGTATTTCACGTGCGGTAAATCCAGAGGACACACGATTTTCTTCGCCTCCTCCAAACTGGTCGGGCACTTGTTCCCCTTGGGAAGACGTTCGTGCCAGAATGACATGTTCTCGTCGAAGCATGCGTCGGTCATTTTGTGTTTTACCTTCATCTCCAGAGCCATGAGCGTTACTTTCAGGCGGGTATCCTCGGGCCTGCATCCTTCATACAATGGAGTAACCGCGTCTAACTCAAGTTGATCCATCTTGGCTTTCTCTCGGGCGGTAGCTCTTGCGTTATCCGTCTGCTTGAGAAGCAGCTCTTGAATATGAGGGTCCTGCACCCAGCCCATCGATGGTCCAGCATCGTCTGCTCCGCCGGCATCATCATCATGTCCTGCATCTTCTACATGATGACTGTGTACAGCATCACCGTCGTGATCATCTCCTGGGGATTCTTCGTCTTCTCGCCCCCCCGAGCCGCGGTGGTTGTCTTGTTGCCCTTCCTCATTTCTTGCCCGGCCCCCATGGACGACTTCGTAGTCATCTTCATCACCTTGCCACCTATAGCCATCCATGAAACCACGCAAGAGCAGGTGGTCCCGCACCTGCCCGGAATCCGGGTCCGCAATAAGGCTATTCAGCTTGCATCTTCGACACGGACATCTTATCTCCGTCTCGTTCTTTTGAAGCATCTCGGCCTTCGCGGACCTCAAAAACCTATTCATGATGCCTTCGGTCATCGTGCGGACTATGGTCGCCTGCGGGGTAGAGCAAAACGATATTTTAGAACCAAGAAAAATTTTGGCATGACTTTCCCTAAAAATAGGACCAAAAAGAATGCTTAATGCCAAAATTCTCGCCGAAACGGAAATGAATCAACATTCTGGCAAAATATTGGCAACTATCGCATTTCAAATACCGGTACACCTCCAAACACAAACACATATGCAACACCACAAACATATGCAACACCACGAACATACATAGATCTAGCTAGGCCATAAAAAGTGCATGTGCACATTGTTGTAGGGAGAACAACATAAATATAGCTTCCCCCCTTACTTACCTAGCAAAACAAGGTAACTTAACCACTTAATTTGAATGAATCTATGGTGGAAATGAGGTGAAAAAGAGGAGGCACCCGAGACAAGGAGGAGGCGGTGGAGAGAATGAAGTGGGGAGAAAGTGAGCATGGGAGGAGAGGCTGTCCAAAATATCTTGTTGCTGCCCACTTACTAATGGCGCACCAGCAGCAAATGCGCCATTAGTAATCAAGGTTACTAATGGCGCACCCCCTGGTGGTGCGCCATTAGTACTTTTGCAAAAAAAAGGAATAAAAACAATAATAAAAAAATAACATTAGTGGCGCACCTTCTGGCTGGTGCGCCATTACTAGTTACAACTAGTAATGGCGCACCACCAGTTGATGCGCCATTAGTATGTTTGGACAGGCGCACTAGTTCAAAAAAAAATTTGGTACTAATGGCGCACCGTCGGGAGGGTGCGCCATTAGTAGTTTCAACACTAATGGCGCATCAGAAGGTGGTGCGCCATTAGTATATACTAATGGCGCACCACAAGTCTGGTGCGCCATTAGTGTCATTTCCATCTATAGCCCTTTTCCTAGTAGTGAAGCTTGCCTTCCACGCCAAGGAAAGTCCCATCCGGACACGGGACGAAGTCTTCAATCTTGTATCTTCATAGTCTTGGAGTCCGGCAGATGATGATAGTCCGGCTGATGATGATAGTCCGGCTATCCGGACACCCCCTAGTCCAGGACTCCCTCAGTAGCCCCTGAACCAGGCTTCAATGACGACGAGTCCGGCGCGCATGTTGTCTTCGGCATTGCAAGGCGGGTTCCTCCTCCGAATAATTCATAAAAGATTGTGAACACCAGGATAGTGTCCGGCTCTGCAAAATAAATTCCACATTCCACCGTAGAGAGAATAATATGTACACAAGTTCAATTTGCTGACGTATTTTGTGGCATGATGTCACACCACTACCAAGCCTTTACATGAATCATTTTTTACTATACCACCTCAGCGTGTTTAGTGAAGCGGTTTCCTTGGCACGTCTTGTCGAAGCAGAGATCGTGTTCCCCTTATTCCGAGAATCTCATCAATACGGACGTGGGTAACCCAAACGCGCCATTGATGGTGGCGCTTGGGAGATAAGCGAGTTTTACCAGGCCGGTGGGGACGCATAATTTTCGTCCGCCCATATATAGGGGGATAACGATCCACCCTTTCACCTACGCCTTCTTCCTCCTTTGCTTATCCATCTTCGCGCACTCGAGCTCCAGCGCTCAAGCCCGCACATCTCATCTCAACCTTCTCCAATCATGTCTGGAGTGGGAGGCAAGTGGATGACCTCCTCCGTTACGGAGGGGCACATCGAAAGACTGCGCAGCGCCGGATATCTATCCGGCGACATCGCGCACCGGCTGCCCGACGAGGGGCAACTCATCCCCACCCCTAGGCCCCATGAGAGGGTCGTATTCCTTCCCCACTTCCTCCGCGGACTGGGCTTTCCACTGCATCCCTTCGTCCGGGGGCTCATGTTCTACTACGGCCTAGATTTCCATGATCTGGCGCCGAACTTCATCCTCAACATCTCAGTGTTTATCGTCGTGTGTGAGGCCTTCCTCTGCATCCCGCCCCACTTCGGTTTGTGGCTCAAGACCTTCAGTGTCAAGCCGAAGGTTGTGAAGGGCAGCCAAGCAGAGTGCGGAGGCGCCATGGTGGGCAGGATGTCCCACGTTACGTGGCCGAAGGGCACCTTTGTGGAAACCATCAAGGGGTGGCAATCGGGGTGGTTCTACATCACCGAGCCGCGTGATCCCGAATGGGCAGCAGCCCCCGAATTCAGATCCGGCATCCCCACACGGCTCACCTCCTGGAAAGAGAGCGGCCGGATTTGGGGCGATTCGGAGGGACTGACCGGACTCCAAGCCTGCGTCCAAAAGCTGGTGGACGAGCAGATCAAGCTTGTTAACGTGGTCCAGGTCATGCTCATCCGCCAGATTCTCCCGTGCCAACGACGGGGCTTCAATATGTGGGAGTTCGATCCGGCGCAGCACCAGACTTTGAATAGACTCTTCGATACTACGTACGAAGAGGTCTGGAAGGTGCTGTTCAAGGTCGCCGAGGCTCCCGCATCCGCTACCGAAGATCGCGGATTCAGCTTGCAGCGTCCAGCTGATGAGGTAAGTGATATTGTCCTTTATGGGATGCTTGTTATTCATAGTTTGACTCTATGCGGGATCTAAACTCCCTTTCCTTTGATAGGACTGGCTGAAGAAGGCCGCACAGGCTATCTGTCCGGCCCCATTGCCAGAGGACCCAGCTGACGCCCGCCTAACGAGGCTGCTGGCTCCGGCACCCCACGTGGTGCCGGAGAAGAAGGCCAAGAAGAAGGCCACGGGAACTCGGAAGAGTTCCCGTTTTTAGGTGCTATCGGATGATGAATTCGAGGCCGACTCCTCCCACCAAGGCGAGGAGGAGAAGAAGAAAGCCTCTCCCCCAGCGGGGGAAAGGAAGAAAAGGAAGGTGTCCCCAACAAGGGAGGCCGAAGGGTGCAAGAGGGGAAAAACTCTTCCTCCGGACTGTTCCGCCAACGCCAGTGACGACGACGAGGACTGGCCCCCAAGGGCCAAGCCTCTGGCGAGATCGTAAGTATCCGGACTCCCGAATAACTTCAAGGTTTTCGCTTTCCGCCACATTATGTCTTTCTAATGCCGCATACAACCCTGCAGTCCGCCTAAGGATGATCTCCCCGCTTCGTCGAGCGGGTCCTTAGGGGCGTCGGATATGGATTCTCTTCCGACTGCCTCCACCCCCGGTGATGCGGACGATGCCGAGGTGGGATCCCAGGAGGGGACCCACCAGGAGGAGAGGGCCCCGGAGGTGTCGCACGACAACCTCCCGGACTTTGCACCAGACTCAGCCCCGAAACCTATAGTGGCTCCGGAGTCCGGCGGGCGACCCCTTCGGAAGAAGGGCAAGACCGTGACGCCAGCTTCCTCCGTCCAATCGGAGGTGCCGGATAATTTGATGGAGGCGCTCAACGGTGCCTCCATCAAAGAGGAGCACCGCACTGTTATGAGTGCGGTGATTCAGAAGGTTCAGCTCGCCAAGAGCGGGCTGACCGAAGCCTGCAATAGCCTTCTAACAGGCTTTGGGGTAAGAAGTTAAAAATATGCAATGTAATACCGCATAGACAGTAGCCCCTGATGCTCGGTTCGGTGTTCGGAAAGAAAAGCCGGACTGAGGATCTAAAAAAGATATACGCAGGGTTGCTAAAAAATTATGTCAATATGGGTTTGCAGGCTGCGCTGCTGACCTCTGCCGCACTGACTGCGGAGGTCGGTGCTTTAAAGCAGGAGCTTAAGCGGTCCGAGCAAGAGCTCGGCCGTGCCAAGAGGCAGCTCGAGGACAAAGAAGGTGAGTAACACCACTTTGAATATTTACCTTAGAGAAAAGGATTTAGGTTGCGAAAAAAATAACAAGGATAACGTGGGTACTGCAGGGGCGAAGAAAGAGGTGGCAACCCTGAAGGAGGTTGTGTCCGCGGCCGAATGCAATGCGGCCGCGGAACGAGCAGAGCGAGAAAAGCAGGAGGCGCGGGTGGCGGAGGTGAGGCAAGAGCTCCAGGCTCTCATGGAAAAGCATGAGAGTTTGGAGCGCGACTCAAAGACTCGAGAGTCCGAGCTTGCCTCGGCTCTCGAAAGTGCCAAAGCCGCCATGGCCGAGGCCCATAAGTCCCTTCAGGAGATTGATGAGGTGAAGAAGATAGCGGCGGGTAAGGCATTTTTCATGCAAAGCAAGCATGTGAATGTAAATTGCGTGTTACTTACCCGAATTCGGATCTCTCCAGGGGCGTTTGCAGATCTGCCTCGCAGTGTGTCCGATGCCGCCGCATTCTACCAAGCCGAGGAGGGGAGCTCAACGGAGAAGGTCTTCTGGTCTCAGTACGCTGAGGCCGGCCATCCGGTGCCCCCTAGCGACCAGCTGAAGCCGCTGGTCGAGCTCCACAAGGTAGCCGAGCAGGCCAGGAAGGGCCTCATAATCTGGCTGTGGCCTGGAGAGGCCATGCCTGGGAGCTACTTCGGCCTCGTGCAGCGGCTGGTGGATGCGTGCCCTTGGGTGGAGGTCATCAAGCCCTCCGCCTGTATTGAAGGTGCTCGTCGGGCCCTTGCCCGCGCAAAGGTGCACTTGGGCAGGCTAGATGCGGAGATGCTTATCACTGACGCGCCGCCAGCGGGCAAAGAGTATCGCACGCCCGAGATGTATTATAAGACTGTCCTGAAGGGTGCCCGCAAGATTGCGGATGAGTGCCCCAGAGATGTAATTATTGAGTAAATTTGCATTTTGTTATCCTGTGTGCTGAAAACTTCATTCATATGCGCTAAGCAACGCTTATTGATTTAAAATATTACCTTCTGTGCGGCTGTTTATCAAATCTGATAGATGGCAAGTCGTCGGCTTCAGGCCCCATGCCACGAGTGCTGGGGTGTTCGGGATAAACTTGAGCACTCTTGTTCCCATTTTTGGGTCCATCTAGGGAGGCGCTCAACACAACGAACAAGGCAACCGGACTTATAATGCTTGAACACTCTCACTTAGCCATAGAATTCGATAATTTTAAATTTCGGCGAAGCCCCTAGTATTCGGAAGACCGAGTTCGGGGCGCTATCCACGCCTTGGCCGGACATTATCCGGTTCTTTGCTTGAAGCAGCATAAGTTTTAGGGACTCGAAAAGACCTCTCGAACAGCGACCAGTCTCTCGCCTTATCATGCCAGTCAGTTTTAGCTTTCTCCACTGAGGCGTTAACGCAGCTCAACTGGGGCGCAATCGCAGTGGTTCTCCCAGTGCTACCTTAGCCGACAGAACGGAACGTAAGGTACCAAAACATGGGAGCCGGGCAAACCCAACTATTGACCCAAGACATGATTCGGAGCCGATTCATATAATGCTATAAGTTCGGGGTGCCGCACTTGTGAAAGTGTTCGGACTTATTCACACCATAATGCGGGGAACATAAGCCCCTGGTGTATTCGGCCGTACCAAAATATACGGGTGCAAGATGTCATAAATGAACATATATGTAAAGTAATGCAATTATATGCAAAAAGTGTTGCATTATTTATTCAAGAAATTCTGCTATGAGTGCAGAATGATACAAATAGTGCCGTAAGCAAGGGATTGTACTAATTAAAGGTGTCTCCCTCTAGGGGTAGGCTGCGGAATGGTGTATTTAACAAATTTAATGCTCGTAATTGAGACCGCCTGAGTGTTCGTCGCAGCCTTTGTCACTCCCTGGCTGTTGCATCATGAGTTCGGCAGGTTCGCCGACGGACAGAGCCTCTGGTGGACAGAGTCCTGTGTATAAAAAGAAGAAGAAATAAAAATAAAAAGAGCGACACACTTGGGAGCCCCTGGTGTGGTCGAGCCGCACTCTGGGTCTGTTGTGGTCGTGCCCCTCCCCCTATGCCCATGGTATCTCTAGAGCGTAATGATGTATGCGGAGAGCTTGTCTTGCAATCATGCGAGGGTTGGGGTTGGGGCCGCATTGCTACGCGTGCTCGGAACATGCCAGGTGGTCTTGATTGATGTTGCTCCGGGCGCGTTTGGCCGTGTCCGGTCGTTTAACGGCCGGACTCGAGAATTGCCTTAGAAGGCTGCTTTGTACTTCTGTCGCGAGAGCCGCTGTATGTTCCTCCGTTCGGAGAGAGCGTTCTGTATTTCCGTTGACCGTGATGACTCCACGAGGGCCTGGCATCTTGAGCTTTAGGTATGCATAATGCGGCACCGCGTTGAACTTTGCGAACGCGATTCGTCCGAGCAGAGCGTGATAGCCACTGCGGAACGGGACTATGTCGAAGATTAACTCCTCGCTTCGGAAATTATCCGGGGATCCGAAGACCACTTCCAGTGTGACTGAGCCTGTACAATTGGCCTGAACACCTGGTATGACGCCCTTGAAGGTCGTCTTTGTAGGTTTAATCCTTGAGGGGTATATGCCCATCTTGCGCACTGTATCCTGATAAAGCAGGTTCAGGCTACTGCCGCCGTCCATCAGGACTCTCGTGAGGTGAAATCCATCGACGATTGGGTCTAAAACCAATGCAGCGAATCCGCCATGGCGGATACTGGTCGGATGGTCTCTTCGATCGAAAGTGATCGGGCAAGAGGACCATGGATTGAACTTTGGGGCGACTGGCTCCATCGCATATATGTCCCTTAGTGCACGCTTCCGCTCCCTCTTGGGTATATGCGTTGCGTATATCATATTTACCGTCCGCACTTGTGGGGGGAAGCCCTTCTGTCCTCTATTGTTTGGCGGCCGGGTCTCTTCCTCGTCATCGCTGTGTAGCCCCTTGTCATTGTTTTCGGCAATTAATTTGCCTGCCTGCTTGAATACCCAACAATCTCTGTTGGTGTGGTTAGCTGGCTTTTCGGGGGTGCCATGTATTTGGCAAGAGCGGTCGAGTTTTCGGTCCAAATTGGACGGGCCCAGAGTGGTTCTTTTGAATGGCTTCTTCCGTTGACCGGGTTTAGAGCCTCGGAATCCGGCGTTGACTGCCGTATCCTCATTGTTGTCACTGTTAATGCGGCGTTTGTTCTTGTTTCGACGCGACCTGCCATTGTGGTCCTTAGTATCCGAACTGCCAACATTTTTACTGAGGTTGTTGCTGCAAGCTAGCCAGCTGTCCTCTCCCGCACAGAAGTGGGTCATGAGTGATGTGAGGGCTGCCATGGATTTCGGATTTTCCTGTCCTAGGTGCCGGGCCAGCCACTCGTCGCGGATGTTATGTTTGAAGGCTGCAAGGGCCTCTGCATCCGGACAGTCGACGATTTGATTTTTCTTTGTTAAGAACCGTGTCCAGAATTGTCTGGCCGATTCGTCTGGCTGCTGAATTATGTGGCTTAGGTCATCGGCGTCTGGTGGTCGCACATATGTGCCCTGGAAGTTGTCGAGGAATGCGGCTTCTAGGTCCTCCCAACACCCAATTGACTCTGCGGGCAGGCTGTTGAGCCAATGCCGAGCTGGTCCTTTAAGCTTGAGCGGGAGATATTTGATGGCGTGAAGATCGTCGCCGCGGGCCATATGGATATGAAGGAGATAATCCTCGATCCAAACCGCGGGGTCTGTTGTGCCATCGTAGGATTCAATGTTGATGGTTTTAAACCCTTCAGGGATTTGATGATCCATTACTTCGTCAGTGAAGCATAGCGGGTGTGCGGCGCCTCTGTATTGAGCAATATCACGACGTAGCTCAAGAGAGCGTTGTCTGCTGTGTTCGGCCCGGCCGGAGTTGTTGTATCCGGTGCGACGGTATTCGTCGTGGGTCGTGGGGCGCCCACATGATCCATAGATAGATCTGGATTGTCTTGCCTTGTCCTCCAATATATCCCGCAAGTCCGACGCGTTCCCCTGTGGCTTCATACTTTTTGAGCGGTGCCGGGGTACGGTTCTGGTGGAGGGCCTAGATGCCTCTCTGTTGCAGCCACGAGGTGGTCGGTCTGCCGTATTGTGCGCTGGTGATGAAGGTTTGTATGCTTCCTCCTCTAGTCGGGGGAGCAACTTGCGTTTTCGGTACCTTTTGGAGGGGCGTTCGAGTTCATACTCTTCGGCCGCGAGGACCTTGGTCCATCTGTCAGCCAGCAGGTCTTGATCAGCTTGAAGCTGTTGCTGCTTTTTCTGTAGGCTATTTGCCATGGCCATTAGCTTGCGTCTGAAACGCTCTTGTTCGACGGGATCCTCAGGCACGATGAATTCGTCGTCGTCGAGGCTTGCCTCGTCTCCGGAGGGAGGTATGTAATTATCGTCCTCTTCGTCTACCGCTCTCTCGTGAGGGCTTGCTTCTGCATCCTCCTGCACTGAATCTTGTTGGAGGGGATTGTCTTCGGCACTTTCTGGGGTGTTGTTATCTCCTGTGCCGGAATCTCCATTCTTGCTGTGGCGGGATTTAGAGCGGCGCCGCTGACGTCGGCGCTTGGGCTGTTTCTTTAAGGAATCTGCCTCTACTGTTTCTTCGCCGTCCCCATCTTTTGGGGTGTCCACCATGTATATGTCGTATGACGAGGTGGTCTTCAAGTGCCTTGTAGGTGCTGGTTCTTGATCGTCTCCGGCATCGTCGTCCATACCGTCGATGTCTTCGGAGTCGTAGTCTAGCACGTCGGTTAGATTGTCGACAGTGGCTACAAAGTGGGTGGTGGGTGGGCTTTGAATTTCTTCGTCGTCCGCATCCCAAGCATCCTGGCCGTAGTTCGGCCAGGGCTCTCTGGATAGCGAGAGATGCTTTAGCGGTTTCAGGATGTCGCCAAAGGGTGAGTGCTGAAATATGTCCATAGCGGTGAACTCCATGATCGGCGCCCAATCAGATTCGATTGGCAGGGGCGCAGGAGGTTCGGAGTCCGATAGGGAGTCCGGCACCTCGAAGTCATGAGCTTTATAAGGGACGAGGTTAGTGTTCGGCTCCATCGCCGTGGAAGTTGCAGCTCCCGAGGCGGTGTCCAACCACCCATCCTCGATCTGCGGGATCGGCTCCGGACTATGGGTCGAAGCGGATTCGTGTGCGGCCTCCAAGGTACTGTCCGGCAGCAGAGTTAGATCGTGCCCATTGTGACAGTGCGGCACGCTCGGCTGCGGCTCGGATCCATCGACGATCAAGTCTCTGTGGATATCAGCCGTGAAGTCTAGGCTTCCAAACCTGACCTGATAGCCAGGGGCGTAGCTTTCGATCCGCTCCAGATGGCCAAGCGAATTGTCCCACAGTGCGAAGCCGCCGAATACGAAGATCTGTCCGGGGAAAAAAGTCTCACCCAGGACTGCGTTGTTGATTGAAGAAGCCATCAAGCCTATCGGTGATGACACAGAGGAACTCTCAATGAAAGCATCAATGTCGGTGTCAAAACCGGCGGATCTCGGGTAGGGGGTCCCGAACTATGCGTCTAGGCGGATGGTAACAGGAGACAAGGGACACAATGTTTTACCCAGGTTCGGGCCCTCTCGATGGAGGTAAAACCCTACGTCCTACTTGATTAATATTGATAATGTGGATGTTACAAAAGTAGATCTACCACGAGATCAAGGAGGCTAAACCCTAGAAGCTAGCCTATGGTACGATTGTTGTAATGGTTGTTGTGTCCTACGGACTAAAGCCATCCGGTTTATATAGACATCGGAGAGGGCTAGGGTTACATAGAGTTGGTTACAATGGTAGGAGATCTACATATCCGTATCGCCAAGCTTGCCTTCCACGCCAAGGAAAGTCCCATCCGGACACGGGACGAAGTCTTCAATCTTGTATCTTCATAGTCTTGGAGTCCGGCCGATGATGATAGTCCGGCTGATGATGATAGTCTGGCTATCCGGACACCCCCTAGTCCAGGACTCCCTCAGGGAGAATTAGGAAATGGACACGGAAGTAGTCTTTAGAATGCATTTACTATGTGATCAAACTCATCTTACCTGCTCATCGGAGGAAATCCGAGTGCCCCTCAACGTCGGCATCTCAAGGGGCGTCAACTTGCAACTACGGCCACGCCGTTCTGGAGAGACCACCAAGGAAACATCCTCGTGTGTTCCACGGAACATCAAGATGCATTTGTATGAGTAATTTATCTTGTGAGAGAAAAGGATGAATGAGGGAAGGCCTCTAGAGATAGAGATGGACACTACTACTACCAATGTGCTGGCCCGTGCATTGCAATGGATCCAAACTAGTAGTAGAATAATACTTGTTCACGTGCTTGAAATATAAACACTCTAGTTTTGATATACATGTGTCAGCAGACACGACAGCTTTTCCATGGAAGTTGAACCACGACGACCAACACGTTTCTTGTTTCTACCACTACCACACCCACACATGATTCCCACGACACCACTCCAACCCACGGCATGACGTCCCCCGACGTGGACATGGATCCTCTGACGTGGCTATCACTGCCTTGCCCTGCCTTTCCTTTGCTGACAGGTGGGAGCCACGCTTATGGGTCCCACATGTCAGTGACAGAATGGTAGGATTGTTCGTGCCCCTTATCCCTCTCGGCCCCACCGCTCCTCTGCCTTTGTGTGCATGACATGCGGGCCAGCTGAACTGCGGCGACCATCAACTTTCTACCACAGACACACCCGATTGGACGCGGTTTGCCTGCTCCGCTATTGTGCTCCGATCCGTACTCCCGCACCATCGAATTTTCATCCAGCGGTTGTGACACATTTCATCCCGGGCATCAATCCTCAGCTGGAGTACATATGTACTATAGGTAGTACCCGCCGGTGTGGCCATCTACGCCTCGTAATGCCTCGACGCCCAGCTGTGGTACCCTCGCCACCACCGGCCGGTTCATCTCGAACGAGTGAGTCGCGAACCACGCCACCACCATGAGAATGACATGTGGGCCAGCCGCATTTAAGGCCCGCATGTCATTGACTTATAGGCCGGGCACTAAGCCACTAAAGTTCGGTCTCGTGGGCCCCGAGAGGGAAATGTAACTCCTGCGGCAGGCCTTGTGGTGCTCCCGCAGTACGAGCTCATGTCAAAACTAGAATTTATTTCTTACTACTACCAACTAGTACTAGTAAGGTACACGTGCATTGCACGCATGAGATTCTGGTGGTTTGTGCATTATGCTTCTACATGTGGAGTTTTCTAGATTCTAACATGTGGCAAAATCTGGTGGAATGTAAGGTTAGGCAAGTTTGATTAACTCAGGTGAGTGTTTGGTTCAAGCCACACCTTAGGCAAGCCACATTGGCCCCACATGACATACACACAAAAATTGTGGCAAGATTACCTTAGGCTTGCCAACTTGTGGCTCTCATTTTGAAGAACTTATTAAGAACTTTGCCTGAGCTTAGTTGTGGCAAAGTTAGTCATGAATTAAGTTCAACCATGGAGTCTTCTAGATTATACATGTGGCAGAATCTGGTGGATGATATCCAATGGCCAGTAGTGCTCGGATTTGCCATCTTTTTACCATCGGATTGGCTTCATCCAACGACCAACTTTCAAAGTTTTTCACACACTATATAGGGGGTATAGATATAGATGTGCCAGTCCGTTGCAATGGATCCAAAGTATATCTATTTAGTGGAGTGCACTCTAAACACATTATCTATTTATTTTTCTCTAACCTTCCGTAGCCATGCAACCAAGCCACATAAGCTTCATGGGTGCCCCCCACATCATATTATTCATACTACGTTGATTGAAAAAAAGATAAATCACCGAAAACAAGATCTTCCCGTTTTTTGTTCCTACGATGTTGTGTCGTGCACGTATCTACTAGTTGTATAGTGGTAGTACTAGTAATATAGTATTAGGAGTACAAACTTGGTAAGTACTAGTAGGAGTAGTGCTAGTACGGAATGCTCCTACTCTATCAACGAGCCCCGTGCTATAGCTAGATCTTCCCCTTGTTTCTGTTTTCCAACCCGGCGGCGGGCGGGGCGTCGATTTGCTCAATGGGCGGTCCCACATGAAAGTGAAAATGCTAGGCACAGGGGCGGAGCTACATGAGGGCCAACACGTGCCCTGGCCCGCCCAACCTAGCAGGATTTTCATAGTTGTACATCCAGTTTTGAGGCATGGAACGTCAACGCAGGGTAATTTCTATAGCCTGGCTAGACTGGCATGCCCAACGTTTTGCTTCAAGCTTCACCACTGCTAGGCAACACGCCTTCCCTAAGCTATGTGTCATGTCGGACGGGCCTTGTTGTACTCCCGATTCCCGGCCGTGTGGGGGTGCGACGCGAACGTGGCAGGCCTTTTCCTTTTACTAGCAATGTGCCCGTGCGTTGCGACAGATCCAAAGTGGTAGAATAGTAGTATTTGTTCACAAACTTGAAAGAAATCACTATTGTTTTGATATACTCCTAATATATTACTCCCTCCGTACCTAAATATTTGTCTTTTTTGAGATTTCAAATGAACTATCACATATGGATTATATAGACATATTCTAGTGTTTCTAGCAAGATGCCCGCGCGTTGCACGAAGTTGATGGAAAAGGTAAGCACAACTTATAAATTGACGGATGGAGTACTAGTTACAGTGATGCATATAATTAAGAAAAGGGATCGCACATGTCGGTATTGACTGGAATGAGAATGCAACAGTACAATAAGAATTAAGGCCATGATGATGCGATCGCAGTGGTGGTTATAGAAGGCAAGAAGAAAGATGGATCCACGAACGTACGACCTCCTCCTCCTCAACTTAGTGCGCCGGGTCACCGACTGGCGGCTAAGGAGCGGCAGCTTTTGTGGCGAGGTCGAGGTGCTTCTCAACAAAGGCATCCAAGGCTTCCAGCCGGTTGAGGAAGGCCAACGTCGGAGCATCCTCAGTGGCCTTGTAGATACCTATGTACATGATTTGCTCGTACGCGTGGATGTGTAGGTCGACGAATTCTTGCAGGGCGAGGCGCCTCGCGGCAAGTGCGACCTCCAGGTGGACATTCTTCATGGCGTCCGCGGGCAATCGCAGGGCCACCAGTGCTTGAAAGAAGTTCCGGCCATGGAGGCCGATTAGGGTGGCAGGCAATGAGGAGCCCGGGCGCGGGGGCCGGAGGAGTACAGCGATGTCGTCCGCGAGCTTCTTGAGGACGGTGAACTTGTTGCTGGTGGCAACAATCATCTGGTCCAACTGAGAGTCGTAGTTGGCGTCAACGGCGGCCATCCACCAGCCGGTCTCCAACACCGTCTGGAGACGATCCTCGGCACCATGCCGCGGGCCGGCGTCGTGGATCATCTGGCGCAGCCGCTGGCCGCTCACGCGCATCGCCGCCATGGGTCTGGAGCGAGCTCTTTTGCGCTTAGTGTAGGTGCTTAGGCAAGTGCTTAGGTGTGTACGATGTGGTAGATGCATTGGAATGGAGGAGGGGCGCCTTTATATGTGGGCAATGAGGGCAAACTGCGTTGCATTCACATCGTGCAGCCTCTTTTCCCGGACCTCCTCCCATTACTTCCCTCATGCATTAATTGAAGGAGGATGCATTGGTCGTTCAACATATCAGGAACCTCTACTCCCTCCCTCGTCTACATTAAAGGCGTATCGGGAACTGCGCCGCCCGCTGTCAAATCAAATACTCCCTCCGTCTAGGTGAGTATTTAGTCATCTTACGAAAACCAAATACTAGTAAACACATAGGCGCGGTGCATTAACTCACACGTTGTTTCTTATTTTTTGACATAAATAGAGGAATCAACCAAGAAGAGATGTGGGGCTTGTATGCTTTTAATGACTTGAGACTATCAAACATGACATGCAGTGGTCAGTTTGTTGCACAAGAACAAATACAACCCACGTCAGCACACACTCATCTTATAGCATCACATCCACTGGCTATAAAAGATGAATGAGACCAAATTATATCTCATCTAGATGAGTTCTAGCAAAACTGTATTAATAATACTTAGTACTCCTGCGCCATGTATCATATAAGTATCATGTAGTACTTTATTTATTGTCATGCAAGACACATAGTTCACGAGCGCTCTCTATATGTACCACCTTATTTTTTAGTTTCATGTTTTGCTCCATGGCACAATCCATCGATACTACTACTGTACAAAAGTGGAGTATATACATTTTTTAAAAGGCTAGAGGGCGGCGCAGTCTAGCTCGGCCGGTTTCACGAGAGGCGAGGGCCTTTGTGATTTGACGGCTCATTAATGCTATCAAATCGAATAGTACTGCACCGCCCGCTGCACGCCCGACGCCTCCATTAAACCCCTCCGTTAAACCCGCATGCAAACCGAGAATCCTACTCCGGCCACACGTCCGTTCATGAGCGGGCCGGAATTAAACGCAACACCGGCCGAGCTCCTCCTGTCCGCCCTTAGTTTAAATGAGGCCAGACGCCGGCCAAGCTCCTACCGTCCGCCCTCTATTTACACGAGGCCAGATAGACAGCGGGCAAGAATCGCACCCCTCCGCCGCTCCCCCATCTCCTCCTTCACCATTTTCTCCACCCTTCCGATAGCTTCCGATGAGTCGTTCTCCGGCATATTACCCGGCTGGGTGGCCCGCCGAGCCCTCCGGATACGGGCGAGGGCGCTCGGTGCTTCACCAACCTCACTTGGCCCGACGGAGCCAGTTGCCGCCCCAAGACGGCGCGTGGTTCAGCAACTCGCCGCTCCAGTTCAGCTTGATGAGGAGTGGCGAGTTGCTCCACACCGGCACGGCAGCAAGCATGCCGGTACGTGCGCCATCACTGTCGCGTCGTACCGCGCCATTAGTGTCTGCGGTGGCCGCACCTCCCGTGTCTGTGGGCGCACCTCCCGTGCCTGCGGCAGCGCCATGCAGGCAGAGACAGAAGCCGGGTGCGTTGAGAGCGACGAGTCGGTGGCCAGGTTCTCCGTGTCCGCCGCCATCATCGAGGAGAAGTAGAACACGGGAGGCCGCCGCCACTTGGGACCCATGAAGGCCACCGCCGAGGCGACGACCGCGGATTCAGGTGGTTTCTTTGCTACTTCGTCTCTTCCAAGGACATTCGTCGACCCCGCAAGTGTCTGACGGACATGAGGAAGACAAAGGGATCCGCGGGCGGCCATTTAGAACTAAAATAAGTCTAGATATATCCATTTCTAGGACAAGTATTTCTGGACGGAGGGAGTATTAATTATACAAGAGAGCCGGACTGGCACCTCTTAGTTCATGTAAATGTAATGAAATCCATCATGTTTATATGAAGATCTGGCTTTTTTATACGAAATCCTTCATGCTGATATGAAATCAGTCCGTGTTTGCATGAGTTTCATCTGGTTGGTTAGAGTTGTAAAAATGTCTGCCACTGGCGTTTGATGTCGTCCTCCGCGGAAGGAAGCGGGAGGAAATTTGTCGGCTGCCGTTGGAGATGCTCTTTATGCTGGAAATAATAGAGTGACATCCAATCCATTTGAGTTAATTGCCTGTATGATTGTCCCTCTATAAAAAGTTAATTGCATGTACAGTGTACACGTGACTTCCAGGGTGGCTACAGCTTCGTACAGAAAGTTAAAAAGAAACAAGTCCATCCTTAATATTCTAAGTACTCTGTGGGTTCCACTGTCAGTACAGTAGCAAAAGAAGTATATATTAAATAAGTAGAGTAATATATAATATACAAATCTAAAGTTAAAAATAGAATTCGAACTCATGTCATCGCGTTGCGAGAATCCGGCGCTAACCAGCCCAACACATTTTTGTTGTAGACCATGCTGGAGATATATCTCCATGTTTACTCTTATATATACTCCATTCGTTCCTAAATATTTGTATTTTTCAGATTTCAAATGGACTACCACATACGGATGTGTATGTAGACATATTTTAGAGTGTAGATTCACTCATTTTGCTACGTATGTCTTTTCAGGAAGGAGTCAGATTTGTCCTTGATTTATTTATGAGGTATCTAGATGGCACTGCACTGCCAAGAAAAGAGGGTAACATCAAAATTATGGACTACTTTTTTGAGTATGTTGGTAAGGTCCGGTCATAGTCACTTGTTGAAATCTCTAAAAAGACAAATACTCCCTCCGTCCGGAAATACTTGTCATAAAAATGGATAAAAGGAAATGTATCTATGCGTATTTTAGTTTTAGATACATCTATTTTTATCCATTTTGATGACAAGTATTTTCGGATGGAGGGAGTAGAAAACAGAGTTGGTGATGATGGTGTGCCTGCCATCCTGCAATATAGGCCGTCGGATTTATATCTAACGGATAGGAAAGAAACTCTGGCAATTTTGCAAAAATATACCCACACATCTCTCCACGTTCGCAAATAAGGCCTTCCCTCGTTCAACCTCTTCTCTCACAAGATAAACTACTCATACAAATGCATCTTGATGTTCCATGCAACGCACGAGCAGCTAGCTAGTTTCTTTTAAAATAGTTGCGGCGATAATTGGGTTGAAGTGATATATTTTATGTCTGCCCTGAATGATTTCAGATTCACTAGTAGTAACAAAGAAAAGGTTGCCTTGTTAATTAACAGAAAACAGGGTGAAAACTATCACATGAGGCCGGTAAAAACAAGGCACACATATCGAGGGGGCTACCGAGCGAGGCACCGAGACACAATGTTTGAGAAGAAACCAGTTGACAGATTATGATCAGATCGAGTTGTCACCCTTCTGCTGTCATTGTTGGGGGGGAGAGGGACATATCGAGAGTGTGCGTGGTAGGCACAGAGGCACAACTATTGAGTGTGTGTGTGTGTTTGAAAGAGGAGTCGATAGATTATTATCAAGATCGATGTGCCACCCTACTCCTTCGGTGCTGGGTAGTGTGTGTGTTTGTGTATGTTTGAGAGAGAATCGAGTCGATAGATTAGTATCAAGATCGAGGTGTCACCCTACTCCTTCAGTGTCGGGTAGTGTGTGTGTGTGTGTATGTTTGAGAGAGAAGCCAGTCGATAGATTAGTATTAAGATCGAGGTGTCACCCTACTCCTTCGGTGTTGGGAAGTGTGGGTGTGTGTGTGGGGGGGGGGCAGTGACACTCACATATCTCTACTCTTATAAAAAACAGAGTTGGTGATGATGGTGTTCCTGCCATCCTGCAATATAGGCCATCCGATTTATATCCGACGGACAGGAAGGAAAATATGGCAATTTTGCAAAAAGATACCCACACCCCTCTCCGCATTTGCAAATAAGGCATTCCCTCGTTCATCCTTTTCTCCCACAAGATAAACTTATCATACAAATGCATCTTGATGTTCCGTGCAACGCACATGGGCATCTTGCTAGTAGGGAGAAGGAGTTTGTGTGACACATATCTAGCTATATTAAGGGATAGGACCAGACTTGCCCTCCAATGGATCCTCGTTAAGGGATTTAGATTGTACTCATTCCAATTACCAGACAATAATGCGCCCGGGATTGTTATTTATTGTCACTACCTCCCCGTGTCAGGATTGGGTAATTTGCGCGCCTACTGCCTTCCTTGGATGTGGTAGCCGTTTCTCAGGCTCCCTCTCCGGAATCGAACCCTAGATAGCATATGTGTGAGAGACATTATTATACTTCGAGACATTAGTGGCTGTGGGTGGGCGGAATTAAAGGGGTGGGCGTGTTAGACATAGAGAGCGTGTGTGTTTCTATGTGAGAGACAATATTCTCGCTCCCAAACATTATTATACTTTGAGACTCCAGTCGAAGACAATCTTCTCGCTCCCAGGTAGCTTCTCTCTCGGAATGAAGAGACCACTGAACCTTGAGAAACTTGATGTTATGACGTCGAGTGACACTCTTCGCTTGATCAAGAATGCGAACTGGGTACTCTCGGTATGTGAGGTTATCTTGGAGATCAAGCATTTCGTGGTCCACTCCGCGGATAGGATCCGAGAAGCAATGCCTGAGTTGAGAGACGTGGAAGACATCATGCACTCTGGAAAGATGTGGTGGTAGTTCCAACTGGTAGGCAACCTCTCCTCGTTTAGCGAGAATGCGAAAAGGACCAATGTAACAAGGAGCCAACTTTCCCTTGATACCGAAACGATGGCTACCCTTCAAAGGAGTAACCCGAAGGTAAGCTTTGTCGCCAATTTCATAAGTCATATCCTTATGATGATGATCATACTGGCTCTTTTGACGAGACTGGGCTGTTTTCAAGTTCTCACGGATGATGCGAACTTGCTCTTCTGCCTCCTGGATCATGTCCGGTCCAAAGAATTGTCTTTCACCGGTTTCTGACCAGTTCAAAGGTGTTCGACATCTTCGTCCATAGAGAATCTCAAAAGGAGCTTTCTTGAGACTGGATTGATAGCTGAAGGAAAGATGGGTTCCCATGGCAGTTTGGAAACTCTCCCAGAAATGAGAAGTGAAAATACTTCCACGGTCTAAATTGATCTCTAGTGGAACACCATGAAGTGACACTATTCGAGAAATATATAAGTCAGCGAGCTGACTAGCAGTGATACTCTCTCGAACAGGTAGGAAGTGCGCCACTTTGGAGAGACGATCAATGACTACAAAGATAGCATTATTCCCTCTCTTGGTCCTGGGAAAGCCGGTGATGAAATCCATACCAACTTTATCCCATTTCCACTCAGGAATAGCTAAAGGCTGAAGGGTGCTAGCAGGTCTCTGATGCTCTGCTTTAACGCGACGACAAGCATCGCAGTTAGCAATAAACTGAGCGATTTCTCTCTTCATCCTAGTCCACCAGAACCTCTGGCGTAGGTCATGATACATCTTAGTACTACCGGGATGAATCATGAGAGGAGATTCATGCGTCTCCTTAAGAATCAGTTGTCGAAGATGCTGCTTCTTGGGGACCACCAGGCGGTTCCCAAAGAAAACGACACCTCGATCATCTATAGAGAAACTACCAGCAATACCCTTGGCAATGTTTCTCTTGATCCGGGTAATCCCCGTATCATGCTTCTAGGCTTCTATGATATGGTCCACAAGAGTAGGTTTCGCCACCAAGGTAGAAAGGAATCCATGAGGAGCAATGTGAAGGTTAAGCTTACAGAATTCCTTATGGAGAAGTGGTTGACCCTGATGCAACATGATATTGTTGCAATAGGATTTATGGCTTAGCGCATGAGCCATGACATTAGCTTTGCCTGGAGTGTAGGTAATCCCTAAGTCGTAATCTGAGATCATCTCCAACCAACATCTTTGCCTAAGGTTCAAATCTGGTTGGGTGAAGATATACTTGAGACTCTGGTGGTCGGTGTACATCTCGCAACGTTTACCAAGAAGGACAATTCTCCTCATGTGGATGCAAGTGTCGAGATGCATAGGCAATCACATGACGATCCTGCATAAGAATGCAACCTAGTCCCTGTCGTGAGGCGTCACAATAGATAACAAAGTCCTTAGTGAAATCTGGTGGCACAAGTATGGGAGCAGAAGTCAGGCATCTTTTTAGTTCCTAAAAACTGTACTCACACTGTGGGGACTACTCAAACTTTTTATCTTTCTTGAGAAGTTCCGTGAGAGGTTTGGCCACTTTGGAGAAGTTTCGTGAATCAAATAGGTCCAACCTAAAATAATCTTCAATGAACCCAAAATGCCCTTTGGAAATGTTCATGATTTTTGATAAAGGTGAAAACCTCTGGCCAAAATGATGAGCATGTTTCTTGGCCATTTATGGATTTTTGAATTAACTCATATTGTATTTGAATTGGGGCATTCCAATTCTATAAATATTTTAAATGCTCTAATAATTCTGAAAATAGTTGAGGGCTGTTGCATATATTTCAGAAGGTGCCCACATTTATTTTCAGGATTTTTAGAAGTGCTCTGGTATTTTTAATAAAGCCCAAACAGTTACAGATTAATAGAAAAAGAGAATTAATAGAGAAGGAGAGAGAGAGAGAACACCCACCTGGGCTAATTACCTGTAGCCGGCCCAGTTGCACCAGCCCAGCCCACCGTGACAGAGCGGCTGTCTTCAACCTCTGTCAGTAGGCATAGGCGAAGTCGCACGCGCACACGCGGAGGCCTCCACCTCCTGCTTCGTGGTGGCAGCCTCCCCGACATCCTCGCGACGCCATGGAGACACCCAAAGCCTCCCATCGTTCTCCCCTCTCCCTCTGGACCGCTCCCCCTCCTCTGGCTCCCTCTTTCCTCTCCACCCTGTGAGCCCCGAGAGCACGCCGTCGCTGTAGCCGTGGATATAGGCCACCACCCGCCCAAGACACAGGAACAAACTGAAACAGATGCCGTCCAGTAAAGTGTTCCGGAGCAGTAGTGCTGGGCTAGCAGGACTCCGGTGAACCGGGCTGTAGCGGACTACTATGGCTCATGGGAGCACAAGACTACATTTCCCCACAAGAGAGGCTACCAAGGATAAACAACTAGGTTGTCGGATCCCACACATACCAAGCATTTCAAAATCATATACACAATATGCTCGATATGTGCAAATACAACATGGCATCACAACAACACTCTACGACTCAAGTATTTATTCAATAGGCTCCGAGGAGCGAGATATTACAAACATGGGTCTCATGACCCAACATTCAGAGCATACAAATCAAAGCACATGCGGAAGCTTAACATGTCTGAGTACAGACATCTACAAATGAAGAAGGCTGAGAAGCCTGACTATTTACAAGACCCTCCCAAGGGTACAAGATCGTAGCTGAGGTTACAAGCTAAACATCGAAGTCCACATGGAACTACTAGCGAGACTGACGTCTCTCTGCAAAAACATAAAATAGGCAAGCGTGAGTACAAATGTACCCAGCAAGACTTACATCAGAACTAACTACATATGCATAATTATCAACAAAGGGGGTGGTGGAGTTTAACTGCAGCAAGCCAGCTTTGACTAGGTGGCTATCCTGAACTACGACTGCAAGTAACTCTTTTGAGGTGGCGCACACGAGTCCACATATTCACCATATCAATACACCACTATGGATCCGCTCCCGTCTCCCTACGAGAATGCCATCCATAGCACTCATGCTTATCTTGCGCATTTTAGAGTATCCACTTTCACTTGTCTATGAACTGTTATAGGCAACCCAGAAGTCCTTTACCGCGGACACCGCTATTCGAATAGATGATGTTAACCTTTCAGGGGTGTACTTCTTCACACACGATCTCACCACTTACCGCCGTTTACACGACATGTACTTGGCAACCTTCCAGTGGAAGCCCAACGTGGGTGTCAGCCACAGCCTACCTAAACACTCAAGTCTCTAGTCCAAGTTTATCGCCTATTCAGGTTCCATCCGCAGGGAGTCCGTCCGAGGTTTCCACATACGGCCTCGAACGATGTTAGGACCCCGATCCTAACTCACACCGATCTAGCCTCTAACACCTCATATCACTTTGCGGCCTCACGCACGGTATTCCCACGGGTGTCGCCTTACCATGGCCCAGGACCGTTTGCGCCTTTTGGTTCACGTATATGATAGTGTCGCTAGCATCCATATGATAGAGAACCCGGGCCGACATGACTAGTCGTGAACCCAAAGTGGCACTAACTTACGGGGACAGGCATACATGAATCAACATCGAGCATGTCGGTCAGCAACGTGCCAATCCGGGCTGTAGCACTGGGCTAACAGGACTCCGGGAACCCGGGCTGTAGCAGGCTAGGCAGGACTCCGGATGTCACCGCGTGACATTTCCCCGAAGGGTCAGACACAGGAACGGGGTGAATCACATGCCGGCCAGTCAAGCGTCCTGAACAGTAGTGCTGGGCTAGCAGGACTCCGGTGAACCGGGCTGTAGCGGACTACTATGGCTCATGGAAGCACAAGACTAAATTTCCCCATCAGAGAGGCTACCAATGATAAACAACTAGGTTGTCGGATCCCACACATACCAAGCATTTCAATCATACACACAATATGCTCGATATGTGTAAATATAACATGGCATCACAACATAACTCTACGACTCAAGTATTTATTCATTAGGCTCCGAGGAGCGAGATATTACAAACATGGGTCTCATGACCCAACATTCAGAGCATACAAGCAATGAGCACATGCGGAAGCTTAACATGTCTGAGTACAGACATCTACAAATGAAAAAGGCTTGAGAAGCCTGACTATCTACAAGACCCTGCCGAGGGCACAAGATCGTAGCTGAGGTATAAAGCTAAACGTCGAAGTCCATGCGAAACTACTAGCGAGACTAACGTCTCTCTGCAAAAACATAAAATAGGCAAACGTGAGTACAAATGTACCCCGCAAGACTTACATCAGAACTAGCTACATATGCATCGGTATCAACAAAGGGGGGTGGTGGAGTTTAACTGCAGCAAGCCAGCTTTGAGTCAGTGGCTATCCTAAACTATGACTACAAGTAACTCTTTTGAGGTGGCGTACACGAGTCCACATATTCACCATATCAATACACCGCTATGGATCCGCTCCCGTCTTCCTACGAGAACGCCATCCATAGCACTCACGATTATCTTGCGCATTTCAGAGTATCCACTTTCACTTGTGTATGAAATGATATGGGTAACCGAGAAGTCCTTTACCGCAGACATGGCTATTCGAATAGATGATGTTAACCCTGCAGGGGTGTACTTCTTCACACACGCTCTGACCACTTACCGCCGTTTACACGACATGTACTCGGCAACCTTCAAGCGGAAGCCCAACGTGGGTGTCGGCCACGGCCTACCTAAACACTCAAGTCTCTAGTCCAGGTTTATCGCCTATTCAGGTTCCATCCGCAGGGAGTCCGGCCGAGGTTTCCACATACGGCCCCGAACGATGTGTACAACGTTCCGCGACACTAAATGGGCGCCCGGCATACCCGGCCACGTGCCTACCGCATCATACCCCACCCCTTCGGTCAGCGCTGCCCACGGCCTCCAGCATACTACAAACACCAGAAACTAGTTGCAACTTCTGGACAGAGGGCAAGGGCAGTTAATAAGTCGAGAGGGTCCATTGGTTTCGGGCTCAATGCGTGGTAGTAGTTATTCATGGATCACAAACACAGAACTCAGTTCCTGAGGATGGTTTCAATGAGACAACCCACCATGTACTCCTACATGGCCTCTCACCGCTACCTTTACCAAATCGTGTTCACACACTTAGCTCTCAATAGTAGGACATGTTCACACACCTCCGATTCATCCCCGATGAATCAGACTAGACACAACTCTAAGAAATAGCAGGCATGACTAACAAGCATGAATGAGTAGGCACATCAGGGCTCAAACAAATCCTACTCATGCTAGTGGGTTTCATCTATTTACCGTGGAATGACAGGTCATGCAGAGGATAAAGGGGTTCAGCTACCGCAGCAAGTAAGAGATGAATCGTTGTTGTGCTAATGCAGTAAAAGAGAGCAGGAGCGAGAGAGTGGGATTGTATCGGAATGAACAAGGGGGTTTTGCTTGCCTGGCACTTCTGAAGATAATATAGTTCTTCATCGGTGTCATCGATCTCATCATGGGAAGCACGTCTATCGAGAGGGGACAAACACCGGCAACAGAGAAGGAAAACACAATCAATGCAGTGCACAATATGATGCATGATCATGACATGTCAATATGCTGTGTTTTGAGCTAATGCAACTAGCAACATATTAAATGGAGTTGGTTTGAACCCTAGGTTCAAATTCAAACTCCATATGTGAGAGTTTAAATGCCATTTATATGATTTGGCCTAAGCAACAACTTTAAGTTGTTCCAACATGCATGAAAAAATACAGATGGATAGATTGGATTTTTCTGATCATTTTTCATATATAGTTTGTTTGATTTGGAGTTACGGTTGAATTACTATGAATATTTGAAGTTAGCACTATTTTCTGGAATTTATAATTAATTAGAAATAAACTAATTCCAAGAACTGCATTACTGCATCAGCACTACGTCAGCATGACGTAAGCGAGTCAACGGGGCAGCCCAGGTCAAACTGACCAGTGGGTCCCGCATGTCAGTGCCATTAGTCTAACTAGTTTTTGGTAGTCTTAATCCTAACTTAATATGCAGGCGGGTCCCATTTGTCATCGACCCAGAGCGGTCAAACTGGGCCCACCCGGGGTCAACTTGGTCAGCGGGGTCAAAACCCTGGTCAGCAGGTCAAACCCGCCGGCGAGGCCCGAGACAGCGGCGCGGCTCGAAAAACGCCCATAGGGCACGGACGAGGCCGTTCTTGGGCTTGTTGGAGAGCCCTTGTAGGTGCGCGTCGAGTGGTGGTGGAGTTGGACCAGATGGTCGCCAGAATCGACGCCGGCGACGAGTTTTGCGGTGGCTTGGGTTCAGCCATCGATGGAAACGGGGCTACGGAGCACAAGGGGAGGAGATGGTGAGTCCATCGTGCTCCTATGGGTGCGCTGAGCGCGTTGATGAGCTTGGACGCGGGTGGCAGTAGCTGTGGCCGCGGTGGTGCCATGGATGGCGGCAGCGAGCTTCGGCCGAGGTGGAAAACACGGCAAGAGGATGAACGCATCAATGGGGAGAGGGGCGAGGGGCGTAGGAGCTCACAGCGGTGCCGAAGAGGGGTCAGCGGGCTCAGGGAGGTCCTGGCGGCGCCGAATCAACCGGAGACGGGCTCGGGTGCCCGAGGTTGAAGACGAAGGCGAAGACGGTGTTTCGGCGGCATTTGGAGTCGCGTGAGTTAACAGGAAGGCGTAGGCGACGGTGCCGGAGCCCCTGGGCATGTCAGAGAAGTGAGGGGGAGGCTCCGGGCACGGCAGCAACGAGCGGCGGCAACGACTGCACTCGGGTGGGTGCGCGCGAGAGAGACAGGGGAGGGGATGAGCACGGGGGAGGAGTGAGAGGGCCTGGGGGTGTGTGGCGGCTCCAGCCAGCTCCAGGCGGTCGGCGGCAAGCAGGAGGAGGTGTGGCGAGCTCGGCGGTGTCGTGGTGTCCCTCCTCTGCCTACTGGCAGAGGTAGGCGATGACTGGCACTAGGCCAGTGGGCTGGGCCGTGCTGAGCCAGGCCAGGTGGGCGCCAGGTTAGTTCCTTTCTCTCTCTCTTTCTGTTTTCTATTATTTCTGTAACTTCAGGGCTTTATTAAATTGCCAGGGCATTTCCAAAAATCATGAAACTAATAATGGCTACTGTTTAGAATATATCCCACAGTAAACATTTTAGTTTATAATTATTTGAGCATTTGAAATATTTAATAGCATTTAAATGCCCAAATGCAAATAGAGTATGATTTAATCCAGAGCCCAAATATGTCACGGAAAAATGTGCATCACCTCTGGTTACTGTTTCCAGCATTTTCCAAGAATGATGAACATTTTTGAAAGCCATTTGGTTTTACTGGAAATATTTTGGTTGAACCTAGTGAATTCCTTTATTGCTGGGGTTTAGGAAATCCCCATTTCAAGTTTCTTTCAAAGTTTAAACATGATGCACACATGAAGTTAGCCTAGTGCAATGCCAGAAGCTAGGGATGTGACAACTCACCCCCACTAAACAAGAATCTCGTCCCGAGATTCAAGTCGTGGGGTAGCAAGACAGAGGGACACAATCTAACACAATCTTCACGATCCAGATGACTTTCTCGGGGATGTTGATTCATTGCATCACCTTGATCTCGACATCTTGCTTTGAGAACTACATCCAACATGACAACGAGAAGAAAGGGAGGATTTTAGAAGAATCAATCTTCCTGAGGTTCGAGCAACTTAGGATCATCTTAATGATCACAGGATCAACTCATGGAATGGGACATAGAAACACCTCTGGAGCTGAGACATGAAACATACATCCAGGGGGATGAAGTGTAACAGATGACGAAGGTTCACTACGTAGACACAATTCCACACTTAAGAAGGTGGTGAACGGTTGTCAACGTAGCGAGGAGTTGAGTTACCATGATACCATCACGGAACATCTTAAGGAAGCTGACTCGCAGAAATATTCCCTTAAGTGGCAAAAAGAATTACTTTTGATTCAGAGATCATTGAAACCCTTTATACCAGCCTAAGGCAATCACAATCGATCGTTTGGCGGAGTTCAAAGGAAAGGCATATCCGGATTCAAATGGATGATGTGGACTACCTTGTTGAAGACAACGCGATGGATGGTTTTTCTTATCATCGGAAATAGATGGGACCCATGGTAGGACCACTATTGAAGGCGATCCTGTCCAGAAATTACCGAGAAGGGTAGTCCATGGTTGGATGGCACAATGGCGATGCAAGCTAGGAACAAAGTGCTAATGCTGGGCATGTTCCAACCATCATATCTGCCTGAGATTCAGATCTGGTTGGTGTCAGGATATTCCAGACTCATCAAGTCTAGAAAGAAAAATGAAGGTTTGCAACACAAATCGACGAGAGGATGTTGCAAGATTCTCGAGGAGTGAACTACGATAGCAAGCTCCAAAACATGAGCTGGTTCTGCTACATACATGTGAACACGCTGTCCCAGACAAGCATGACCACAAAGTAGTCTTACAACAAAACACTGCCGAGTTCTGGTTGGGAACCATCATTGCGGAGAGCGAAGCCCTTGCATAAGTCATATGATTAGCTCTTATGAAGGAACTTCTTCTCCTTGAACAAGTCAATCAGTGGCTTGGTGTGCTAGGAACACATATGGAGTGAAGGCGGCCAACCTATCAACCATAGGGCACTTCGAATGTGCATGACTAACTTGGGATTATTCCAGAGGAAGTAAAAACAAACTTTCACGAATTCACGGCGGCAACTTACATCAAATGCACGGGAATTAGAGGAAGTCACTCCTTTCATCCAAACATATACCTCACGAGCAGAACATGAAGGTAACGCTTATGAAGTTTCCAACACTGGCTTAGATGTTCAACACGAATCATGGAGGAGACAAAATGCTGCTGACGGGCTCAACAGCAACTCATCGGAATTTCCATATCACTGGACTTCCACCATCATGTGAACACAGTGATAGCATTGGTCAAACCAAAAGATGTAATGGTGTATGCTCGAGGGATCAACCACGAGTAAGACAACATTACAAACATCGTTGGTTCTGATTTGACTTGATGATAGCCCATACTCAAGTCAAGGTTTTGACAAGGCAATAGATCCAACAGGTGATCCCGAGGACCAACCAATGAAGATATCATCTTTCTTCAACACACACTCAAAAGGATATCCCTTAAAATGAACTAAGTCGGACAAGCTTTTATCTTCCAACTCTCCAAGTTGTTGTTTGGTTTAACCAACTAGCTCAGGGGTATCCAACACAGATTCTTGGAGAAGGGGTGGTTTACAAGGAAACCAACTTGATCACGTGCTCCACATAATAGTCAGGGGACAACCTGGTAATACTTCCGAGAAGATATTTGGAAAATCACGAACCACCGGTATGTTACTAAGCTCGAGAACAACCTTGCTTTTCAGTGCAAGATGATATGATCAAAAGAGTGAGGGATTGACACAATCCTAACTCATTTATCGAAGAGTGCACCAGAAATAAGGACTAGGTAGCACGATCAACCTAAGGATGGTGATTCAATAGCCATCACGCTAAGGATGAAAGTACTGTCCTTTAACTACCAAGCAACGAAGTTGCTAGGAATATAGATTTCACACATCATAGTTCACCTGTAGGCATTCCGGTTGTGACAACACGGAACCGGCGAATGAGCAATGATGGCGAGAGGTATCACTACGACAAGAATTCATAAGAGTTGGTGCAATTCTCGTGACATTCTTGACATAAGACGGTAATACTTCAGGGTAGAACAGAATCGAAACCTGGGTTGGCATTTTGATCTGCGGAGCACAACCATTTTGACCCAATAATGGATATGGATGAGGTACTGGAGTTTGTTTCTCCTAGTCATTCTGAATCCTGGATATCATGCATCATCCTTGGGTTCAAACTAACTCAAACCCATCTGGTTATAGTTGCATTAGCCCAACACACTCATTTTGCCATGTCATGATCAGGCATCATATTGTGCATTGCATTGATTGTGTTTCCTTCTGTGTTGCCGGTATTTGTCCCCTCTCGATAGACGAGATACCGACGATGGGATCGATGACACCGATGAAGAGCTATACTATCTTCAGAAGTGCCAGGCAAGCAAAACCCCCTTATTCATTCCGATACAATCCCACTCTCTCGTTCCTGCTCTCTTTTACTGCATTAGCACAACAACGATTCATCTCTTACTTGCTGCGGTAGCTGAACCCCTTTATCCTCTGTATGACCTGTCATTCCACGGTAAATAGATGAAACCCACTAGCATGAGTAGGAGTTGTTTGAGCCCTGATGTGCCTACTCATTCATGCTTGTTAGTCGTGCCTGCTATTTCTTAGAGTTGTGTCTGGTCTGATTCATTGGGGATGAATCGGAGGTGTGTGAACATGTCCTACTGTTGAGAGCTAAGTGTGTGAACACGATTTGGTAAAGGTAGCGGTGAGAGGCCATGTAGGAGTACATGGTGGGTTGTCTCATTGAAACCGTCCTCAGGAACTGAGTTCCGTGTTTGTGATCCATGAACAGCTACTACCACGCATTGAGCCCGAAACCAATGGACCCTCTCAACTTATTAACTGCCCTTGCCCTCTGTCCAGGAGTTGCAACTAGTTTCTGGTGTTTGTAGGATATGTGTTGGAGGCCGTGCGTAGCGCTGACCCTAGGGGTGGGCTATGATGCAGTAGATACACTGTGGCACGGTGTACCGGGCGACCGTTTGGTGTCTCGGGAACCCTGCACACATCGTTTGGGGCTGTGAGCGAAACTCCAGCCGGATCTCCTCGCGGATGGAACTCGAATAGGCGATAAACCTGGACTAGAGACTTGTGTGGTTAGTCAGGTCGTGTCCGACTCCCTCGCCAGGCTTCCGCTTGAAGGTTGTCGAGATACACGACGTGTAAATGGTGGTAAGTGGCGAGAGCGTGTGTGAAGAAGTACACCCTTGCAGGGTTATAAATGATCTATTTGAATAGCCGTGTCCGCGGTAAATGACTTCTGGGTTGCCTGTACAGTTCATAGACAAGTGAAAGTGGATACTCTAAAACTTGCAAGATAAGCGTGAGTGCTATGGATGGCCTTCTCGTTGGGAGACGGGAGCGGATCCATAGTGGTGTATTGATATGGTGATTATGTGGACTCGTGTGCGCCACCTCAAAAGAGTTACTTGTATTAATAGTTCAGGATAGCCACCGAGTCAAAGCGGGCTTGCTGCAGTCAAAACCCCACCACCCCCTTTGGTGATAATGATGCATATGTAGTTAGTTCTGATGTAAGTCTTGCTGGGTACATTTGTACTCACGTTTGCCTATTTTATGTTTTGCAGAGAGACGTCAGTCTCGCTAGTAGTTCCGTGTGGACTTCGACGTTGAGCTTGATACCTCAGCTACGATCTTGTGCCCTCGGCAGGATCTGGTAGATAGTCAGGCTTCTTAGCCTTTTTCATTTGTAGATGTCTGTACTCAGACATATTAAGCTTCCGCAGGTGCTTGAATTTGTATGCTCTGAATGTTGGGTCATGAGACCCATGTTTGTAATAACTCGCTCCTCGGAGCCTAATGAATAAATACTGGAGTCGTAGAGTTATGTTGTGATGCCATGTTGTATTTACACATATCGAGTATATTGTGTGTATGATTGAAATGCTTGGTATGTGTGGGTTCCGACAACCTAGTTGTTTATCCTTGGTAGCCTCTCTTATGGGGAAATGTAGTCTTGTGCTTCCATGAGCCATAGTAGTCCGCTACAGCCCGGTTCACCGGAGTCCTGCTAGCCCAGCACTACTGCTCCGGAACACTTGACTGGCCGGCATGTGATTCACTTTGTTCCTGTGTCTGTCCCTTCGGGGAAATGTCACGCGGTGACATCCGGAGACCTACCTAGCCTGCTACAGCCCAGGTTCCCGGAGTCCTGTTAGCCCACGTATATGATAGTGTCGCTAGCATCCATATGACAGAGAACCCGGGCTGACATGGCTAGTCGTGAACCCAATGCGGCACTAACCCATGGGGATAGGCATAGATGAATCAACTTCGAGCATGTCGGTCAGCAGCGTGTGAATCCAAGCTGTAGCACTGGGCTAACAGGACTCTGGGAATCCGGGCTGTAGCAGGCTAGGCAGGACTCCGGATGTCACCGTGTGACATTTCCCCGTAGGGACAGCCACAGGACCGAAGTGAAACACATGTCGGCCAGTCAAGTGTTCGGGAGCAGTAGTGCTGGGCTAGCAGGACTCCGGTGAACCGGGCTGTAGCGGACTACTATTTCGGTGCTCTCTGCGGCAGTTTCTGCCCCCGAGGAGTATCGCGAATACCCTAACGAAGAGCAATACCAGTCCATGGACCCGCAAGGGAAGCAACCAACCATTTGATCATATCGATACAATCCCATGTTCTTGCCTCTCCTCTCTTTTACTGCATTAAGACAACGGGATTCAAACTGCTGTGTGCTATGGTAGTTGAAACCATTTCCTCTGCATGACCTGTCATTGCCACAGTAACTAGATGAAACCCACTAGCATGTGTAGGAGTTGAATGAGCCATGTGTATGTGTTGTTCCTACCTTGCTATGCCCGCTATGCTTAGAGTCATGTCAGGTCTGGTTCGTCTGGGTGATGGGCTAGAGTGAAATGATCATGTCGGTAAGAGAGTGGTGTGATGAACAGGATTTGGTAAAGGTATCGATGACAGGCCATGTAGGAGTACATGGTGGGTTGTTTCATTGGAGCCGTCCTTAAGCACTGAGATCTGTATGTGTGATTTAAGATTCAGATACTACCATGCATTGGGCCAGAAACCAATGGACCATCTCGGCTTCTTATTCACCCTAGTCATCTGTCAAGGAGTTGCAAGTAGTTTCTGGTGTTTGTAGCTTACTGGAGGCCGTGGACAGCGCTGACCCGCGGGGTGGGCTGTGATGCAGTAGGCATGTGGCCGGGTATACCGGGCACCCGTTAGGTGTCTCGGAACCCTGTACACATCGTTCGGGGCCGTATGTGGAAACCTCGGCCGGACTCCCTACGGATGGAACCTGAATAGGCGATAAACCTGGAATAGAGACTTAGGTGTTTAGGTAGGTCGTGGCCGACACCCACATTGGGCTTCCGCTTGAAGGTTGCTGAGTACACGTCATGTAAACGGCGGTAAGTGGTGAGAGCGTGTGTGAAGAAGTACACCCCTGCAGGGTTAACATCATCTATTCGAATAGCCATGTCCGCGGTAAAGGACTTCTGGATACCAAGGCTGTCAGGACCCCGATCCAATGCCACACCGATCTAGCGTGTAACACCTCATATCACTTTGCAGCCTCACGCACGGTATTCCCACGGGTGTCGCCTTACCAGGCCCGGGATCGTTTGCGCCTTTTCGCTCACGTATATGATAGTGTCGCTAGCATCCATATGACAAAGAACCCGGGCTGACATGACTAGTCGTGAATCCAAAGTGGCACTAACTTACGAGGAAAGGCATACATGAATCAACATCGAGCATGTTGGTCAGGAGCACGCGAATCCGGGCTATAGCACTGGGCTAACAGGACTCCGAGAACCCGGGCTGTAGCAGGCTAGGCAGGACTCCGGATGTCACCGCGTGACATTTCACCGAAGGGACAGACACAGGAACGAAGTGAATCACATGCCGGCCAGTCAAGTGTTCCAGAGCAGTAGTGCTGGGCTACAGGTAGGCCAGGTGAGTTTCTGCTCTTTTAAAATAATACTAAACTAATTTATTTCCATATGCCAATTTTTGTAGGAGCTAATGGTATTATTCCAGAGCTCCTCAACAACTAACATAATTTTTGGACATATATTATTTATATAACATATATATATATATACAAAGCAAATAATTATGCATTAATTCCAAATGGCCAAAATAAATATTTATGAGCTCCTGAAAATATTTGTTAGAATTTTACCTCTGACCAATATTTTCAGAGAGCAACATGAACATTTTCTTGGACCCTTTTGGAGCAATTTTTATCTGGGTTATTTCAAGAAATGATTTCTGAGGGTTTCACAAATCCCCAGTTTAAATTTAAATGCAGTAAAAGAGAGCAGGAGCGAGAGTGTGGGATTGTATCGAAATGAATAAGGGGGTTTTGATTGCCTGGCACTTCTGAAGATAGTATAGCTCTTCATCGGTGTCATCAAACTCATCGTCGGAACCTCGTCTACTGAGAGGGGACAAATACCGGCAAACAAGGAAGAACACAATCAATGCAATGCAACAATATTATGCATGATCATGACATGGAAATATGCTGTGTTTTGAGCTAATGCAACTAGCAACATGTTAAATGGAGGTGGTTTGAACCCTAGGTTCAAATTCAAACTTCATATGTGAAATTCAAATGCCATTTGAGTGATTTTACCTGATCAGCATGTATAAGTTGTTTAAACATGCATGAAAATTGTACAGATGGAAAGATTGGATTATTCTGATCATTTTCCATATATAAATTATTTCATTTGGAGTTACGGTTGAATTTCTATGATTTTTAGAAGTTGTGGCTATTTTCTGAAATTTATAAATCATTTCTGATTTATTTTAATTCCAGAAAAGATTTACTACGTCAGCACTGCGTCACTGTGATGTCAGCAGGTCAATAGGGCGGTCCCGGTCAAACTGACCGGTGGGGCCCGTGTGCTAGTGGTTAGCTAAACGAATCTAGTTTAGTTAGTACTAACCTGGGTCCTTCTAATTAAATTTTAACTTAAACTAGATTAATTAGTCGGGCGGGGCCCGCATGTCAAAGACCCAGGGGAGGTCAAATCCCATGGTCAACCGGGGCTAAACCAACCGCGGTCAAAGCGGTCAACCCGCCGGCGTTTAGCCGCCGGCGAGGCCCAACGCGGCGGAGGGCTTGGGTTCACTCCTCCGGCGCCCAAATCGACGACGGAGAGCATCTACGAGCTGCTTGTGATCCCGCGCATCCAACGGTTCAAACGGGGTGAGCTGGGGTGGCGGAAAAGTGGCCAGCGACGAGGTTTAGCGGCGGCAGCAGCTCGGGCATTCTCGGGGTGGCGCTATAGAGCTTGGGAGGAGGCGCTGCGGGTGGTTACAGGCTCATGAGAACGTGATGAGCACGGTGGTGTGCTCGGACACAAAGTGTGGTGGTTGTGGCCACAGCGGCAACTTGGCCGGCGGAACCGAGCTCACGGCTCCAGTGGAATCGGTGGCTACATGGTGCAAATAACGCGGGGAAGAGAGGGGTTAGTGGCAAGAGCTCACAGAGGTTTGAACGGGGCGGATGACGAACTCAGGGAGGCGCCAGGGAGGGCACACGGTCGCCGGCGATCTCGGCGGCCGAAGCTTGAAGAAGAGGTCGGGGAAGCCGCTGCAGGGCGCGTCCGCTCGTGTGGCTTGGCGGGGACAGTGTAGAGGTCAGCGGCGGAGCTTCTTGGTGCATCAGAGAGGCGTGAGGAGGCGAGTGGCTGTGGTGGTGCTCGTCAGCGGCGGCGGGTGTGTTCGGTGGTGCCACACGGAGAACAGAGGAGGGGAAGGGGTCCAGGGGAGAGAGGGGAGAGGTGCAGCATGGTGCTGGGCGTCTCCGTGGTGCTCGAATGGGTCCGGGGAAGGAGGAAGTAGGCAGGGAGCTGGCCACGGCGATTGCGCGCGCGTCGACACGCCTCTGCCTACTGGCAGAGGTGAAGACAGCCGCTTTGCTTGATGGGCTGGGCCGCCAGCTGGAGTTGGGCCAGGTCTGATTCATCGGGGATGAATCGGAGGTGTGTGAACATGTCTTACTGTTGAGAGCTAATTGTGTGAACACGATTTGGTAACGGTAGCGGTGAGAGGCCATGTAGGAGTACATGGTGGGTTGTCTCATTGAAGCCGTACTCAGGAACTGAGTTCTGTGTTTGTGATCCATGATCAGCTACTACCGCACATTGGGATCCTTAATTGACTCTCTCGGCTTCTTAACCACCCTTGTCCTCTGTCCAGGAGTTGCAAGTAGTTTCTGGTGTTTGTAGTATGCTGGAGGTCGTGCGCAGCGCTGACCCGAGGGGTGGGCTGTGATACGGTATGCACGTGGCACGGTGTACCGGGCGCCCGTTTGGTGTCTCGGGAACCCTGCTCACATCGTTCGGGGTCGTATGTGGAAACCTCGGCCTGACTCCCTGCGGATGGAACTAGAATAGGCGATAAACCTGGACTACAAACTTGAGTGTTTAGGTAGGCTGTGGCCGACACCCACGTTGGGCTTTCGCTTGAAGGTTGTCGAGTACATGTCATGTAAACGGCGGTAAGTGGTGAGAGCGCGTGTGAAGAAGTACACCCCTGTAGGGTTAACATCATCTGTTCGAATAGCCGTGTCCGCGGTAAAGGACTTCTGGGTTGCCTATATCAGTTCATAGACAAGTGAAATGGATACTCTAAAACTCGCAAGACAAGCGTGAGTGCTATGGATGGCCTTCTCGTAGGGAGACGGGAGCGGATCCATAGTGGTGTATTGATATGGTGAATATGTGGACTCGTGTGCGCCACCTCAAAAGAGTTACTTGAGTCGTAGAGTTATGTTGTGATGCCATGTTGTATTTACACATATCGAGCATATTGTGTGTATGATTGAAATGCTTGCTATGTGTGGGATCCGACAACCTAGTTGTTTATCCTTGGTAGCCTCTCTTATGGGGAAATGTAGTCTAGTGCTTCCATGAGCCATAGTAGTCTGCTACAGCCCGGTTCACCCTTCTTCACACACGCTCTCACCACTTACCGCCGTTTACACGACATGTACTCGGCAACCTTCAAGCAGAAGGCCAACGTGGGTGTCGGCCACAACCTACCTAAACACTCAAGTCTTTAGTCCAGGTTTATCGCCTATTCTGGTTCCATCCGCAGGGAGTCCGGCCGAGGTTTCCATATACGGCCCCGAACGATATGTACAGGGTTCCGCGACACCTAACGGGCGCCCGGCATACCCGGCCATGTGCCTACCGCATCACAGCCCACCCCTCGGGTCAGTGCTGCCCACGGCCTCTAGCATACTACAAATACCAGAAACTACTTGCAACTCCTGGACAGAGGACAAGGGTGATTAGGAAGCCAAGAGGGTCCATTGGTTTCAGGCCCAATGCGTGGTAGTAACTGTATCATGGATCACAAACACAGAGCTAAGTTCCTGAGGATGGCTTCAATGACACAACCCACCATGTACTCCTACATGGACTCTCATCGCTACCTTTACCAAATCGTGTTCACACACTTAGCTCTCAACAGTAGGACATGTTCACCACATTCCAATTCATCCCCGATGAATCAGACCTGACACAACTCTAAGCAATAGCAGGCATGACAACAAGCATGAATGAGTAGGCACATCAGGGCTCAAACAACTCCTACTCATTCTAGTGGGTTTCATCTTTTTACTGTGGCAATGACAGGTCATGCAGAGGAAAAGGGGTTCAACTACCGCAGCAAATAACAAACGAATCGCTGTTGTCCTCATGCAGTAAAAGAGAGCAGGAGCAAGAGTGTGGGATTTTATCGGAATGAACAAGCGGGTTTTTGCTTGCCTGGCACTTCTGAAGATAGTTTAGCTCTTCATCGGTGTCATCGAACTCATCGTCGGTACGTCGGCTACTAAGAGGGGACAAACACTGGCAACAGAGAAGGAACAAAATCAATGCAATGAAACAATATGATGCATGAGTGTGACATGGCAATATGCTGTGGTTTGAGCTAATGCAACTAGCAACCAGATTAAATGAAGTTGGTTAAAATCCAAGATTCAAATTCAAACTCCATATGTGGATATTTAAATGCCATTAATATGATTTGTGCTAAACAGCAGCTATAAGTTGTTATAACATGCATGAAAATGGTACATATGGATAGATTGGATTTTTCTGATCATTTTTCATATACAGTTTATTTCATTTGGAGTTACGGTTGAATTTCTATGATTTTTAGAAGTTTATACTATTTTCTGGAATTTCCTGAATTAAAATTAATCCAAAAAATGAGTTATGGCGTCAGCACTACGTCACTGTGACGTCAGCAGGTCAGCTGACCTGGTCCAGGTCAAACCTGACCAGTGGGTCCCACAGGTCGGTCTCACAGTGATGGCTGGGCTCACACACATGTGGGGCCGGTCAAGGGCCACGTCAGCGAGGTCAACACTGTCGCGTGGGGCCACTGTGATTAAATAAAACTTAAACATAAATTAGCAGGGTCTAGTTAGCTATGTGGGATCTGTTCGTCAGCGACACAGGTGTCTGCTAACCGCGTGATTAACCTAATCTAATGACGACATGTCAGCGTCACCGGAACTACGCCGACAACGACCAGGACGCGGCGGAGATCTTCGGGTTTCTTGCTCCGACGACCAAACGAGTGGCGGAGAGGCTCTACGCGTAGCTGGCGCTCTTCCGCATCCAACGGGACCGGAGTCGGTGGCTGGGGTGGCCGGTAGCGACGGCGAGGAGCTCGGCCGCAGTGGCCGGAGCTCGGGCGTGAGCGCGGTAGTGCTGTGGTGTGCGAGCTAGCGAGCTGAGGCGCTAGCAGGGGCCTACGCGATGCGGTGAGTGGGTTGGATGCGTCGGGCGGACCATTTGGTCGCCGGAGTCGCGTCGGCGGCGAGCGCAGGCGGCGGCGGGTTCGGACGTAGGCGGTTCGGTGGCTACGGAGGCCTATGGGGAAGAAAAGAGGGATGGGTGGGGTCAGAGGCTCACGGCGAGTCGGACGAGGAGGTCGGCGAGCTCGGAGACAGTCCGGAGCGGTCGGGGCGACAAGGGGGATCTCCGGTGAACCGAGGAGGAAGAAGGGGTCGGGGATGGCGCTTCGGGGGTCTTCCAGTCGCGTGGCTCGGTGAGGGGGTTGGTGACGAGGCGCAGGAGCTCGGGAGCAGCTCGGGGCATCGTTGGCACGATGGTGGTCGCGGCAACGGCGAACGGCGGCGATGGGCGTGTTTGGTGGCGTCGTAGGGAGAGAGTAGAGGAGGGAGAGAGGTCCAGGGAGAGAGGAGAGGGGTACAGGGGGTGCGGGGCGTCTCCGTGGCGCGTCTGGAGGAGTCGGGGTGGAGGAAGCAGGCAGGGAGCTGGCCACGGCGATCACACGCACGGTGACACGCCTCTGCCTACTGGCAGATGTTGAAGATAGCCGCTTCACCTGATGGGCTAGGCCGCCAGCTGGAGTTGGGCCAGGACAGTGTTGGGCTACAGGTAGGCCAGGTGAGTTTCTGCTCTTTTTTGAGCATTTACAGTCGTTATGCTGTCCCAGTCATCCCAGGTTTCTAAATAGTCTGATGCATTTGCAAATTCCTTTTTACCGTTCTGTAGATCCTTTTGTGCCAGATCAACCACACTAACTAGTGTCTTGAGGTATTTCATTGCATCAGCATTTATGTTGGAGTTATTATTATGACCCTAGGTGTTTAGAGTATCACCTAGTAATTTAGCCATGCTTTGTGTTCCCAGTGTGATGATTCTGTCCATCATTCTCAAAAGCATCCCGTGATGCCACTTAGTATGTAGGTATTCTATTCCTGGGTTCTTGAACCCAAGATTCACCCTACTTACTTCATGTTGATAGTGTTTGCTAGTTCCTTTAGGATATTAGTAACCTTTGTGATAGTCGTCGAGGTCTGTGGTATATCCTTCTTCCAAATACCATGAACCAATAAGACAGAAGTTCTTTGAATTAAAACATCACAATTAGAGTACTCTTGAGGAGTTCTCCATTCATAATTGTGACTCTGCCAGTTCTACCTTCTCTGCATGGGTTATCCGGAAGAAATGTTGAGCTTTGCTCGACATACTAATCTATGCATCCACAACTCAGAAAATTATATGTTCCTTTGAGTTGTTCTCTTTAGTTGTTTTCTGGCCTTCGTCTATCAATTGATAGTTAAGAGTATGCGTGCATTCGTTTATCGATGCCTATTACTCTTGTGGTCTGTCAAGCCATTCTATCCGGAATGACTTGGAGAAACAAACTCCAGTACCTCATTCATATCTAGAATTTGGTCAAAGCAGTTGTATTCCGCAGATCAAAATGACAATCCAACTTTTGATTCTGTTCTACCTCAAAGTATTACCCCCTTTATGTCAGGATTGTCATGAGAATTGCACCATTTCTCATGAATTCTTGACGTAGTGATACTTCTCGCTATCATTATCCATTCGTCGGTCCCGTGATGTTGTAACCGGAATGCCGACAAGTGAACTGTGATGTGTGATATAGATACTCCTAGCAACCTCGCTGCTTGGTAGTAAATGGACAATATTCTCTTTCTTAGCGTGTTGGTTATTGAATCATCATCCTAAGATTGATCGTGCTACCTAGTCCTTATTTCTGGTGCACTCTTCGATCAATGAGTTAGGATTATTAAGTCCCTTGCTTATTTGATCATATCATCTTGCTCTGAAAAGCAAGATTGTTCTCGAGCTTAGTAACATATCGGTGGTTCGTGATTTTCCGGATATCTTCTCGGAAGTATTACTAGGTTGTCCCCTGACTATTATGTTGAGCACGTGATCAAGTGGGTTTTCCTCTAAACCAGCCATTCCCCAAGAATTTGTATTGGATACCCCTGAGCTAGTTGGTTAAGCTAAACAACAACTTGGAGAGTTGGAAGATAAAAGCTTGTCCGACTTAGTTCATTTTCAGGGATATCCTTTTGTGTGTGTGTTGAAGAAAGATGATATCTTCATCGGTTGGTCCTCGGGATCAATTGTTGGATCTATTGCCTTGTCAAAACCTTGACTTGAGTATGGGCTATCGTGAAGTCAAATCAGAACCAACGATGTCCGTAATGTTGCCTTACTCGTGGTTAATCCCTCGAGCAATCATACACACAATATGCTCGACATGTGGAAATACAACATGGCATCACAACAAGACTCTATGACTCAAGTAACTCCTTTGAGGTGGCGCACATGAGTCCACTTATTCACCATATCAAAACACCACTATGGATCCGCTCCCGTCTCCCTACGAGAACGCCATCCATAGCACTCATGCTTATCTTGCGCATTTTAGAGCATCCACTTTCACTTGTCAATGAACTGCTATAGGCAACCCAGAAGTCCTTTACCGCGGACACGGCTATTCGAATAGATGATGTTAACCCTGCAGGGGTGTACTTCTTCACACACGCTCTCACCACTTACCGCCGTTTACACGACATGCACTCGACAACCTTCAAGCGGAAGCCCAACGTGGGTGTCGGCCACAGCCTACCTAAACACTCAGGTCTTTAGTCCAGGTTTATCGCCTATTCAGGTTCCATCCGCAGAGAGTCCGGCCGAGATTTCCACATACGGCCCCGAACGATGTGTGCAGGGTTCCCGAGATACCAAATGGGCATTCGGTACACCGTGCTGCGTGCCTACCGCATAACAGCCCAGCCCTCCGATCAGCGCTGCCCACGGCCTCCAGCATACTACAAACACCAGAAACTACTTGCAACTCCTGGACAGAGAACAAGGGTGGTTAAGAAGCCGAGAGGGTCCATTGGTTTCGGGCCCAATGCATGGTTGTAGCTATTTCATGGATCACAAACACAGAACTCAGTTCGTGAGGACGGCTTCAATGAGACAACCCACCATGTACTTCTATATGCCCTCTCACCACTACCTTTACCAAATCGTGTTCACACACTTAGCTCACACACAGAAGGACATGGTCACACACCTCTGATTCATCCCCGATGAATCAGACCTGACTCAACTCTAAGTAGTAGCAGGCTTGACAAACAAGCATGAATGAGTAGGCACAACAGGGCTCAAACAACTCCTACTCATTCTAGTTGGTTTCATCTATTTACTGTGGCAATGATAGGTCATGCAGAGGATAAAGGGGTTCAGCTACTGCAGCAAGTAAAAGATGATTCGTTGTTGTCCTAATGCAGTAAAAGAGAGCAGGAGCGAGAGAGTAGGATTGTATCGGAATGAACAAGGGGGTTTTGCTTGCCTGGCACTTCTGAAGATATTATAGCTCTTCATCGGTGTCATCGAACTCATCGTCGGAACATCGTCTACTGAGAGGGGACAAATACCGGCAAACAAGGAAGAACACAATCCATGCAATGCAACAATATGATGCATGATCATGACATGGAAATATGCTGTGTTTTGAGCTAATGCAACTAGCAACATGTTAAATCGAGTTGGTTTGAACCCTAGGTTCAAATTCAAACTTCATATGTGAAATTTGAATGCCATTTAATTGATTGGACCTGATTAGCAGGTATAATTTGTTTAAACATGCATGAAAATGGTACATATGGAAAGATTGGATTTTTCTGATCATTTTTCATATATAAATTATTTCATTTGGAGTTACGGTTGAATTTCTATGATTTTTAGAAGTTAGCACTATTTTCTGGAATTTCCTGAATAAACTTAAATCCAGAAAATGCTTTACTGCGTCAGCATTGCATCACTGTGACGTCAGCTGGTTAACAGGGGCTGGCCCATGTCAAACCCGACGTGTGGGGTCGACATGTCAGTGTAATAGGGCAGGAACAGAGGCTGACCAGTGGGTCCAGGTCAACAGTGACGTGTTATGGTCAAACTGACAGGCGGGCCCATTATGGTTAGTGCTGATCTAACAGAGAAATAAAACTGATTAGTTTAGGCACTGGGCCCACATGGCAGTGGCTCTAGAGGTGGTTTAGCTGGGTCATTAGTGGCTAATGATGAGCCATGTCATCAGTCGCCGGAGTTTCACCGGCGATGACCATTTCGCGCGACGGAGATCGTCGGGATCTCGCTACAGCCCACGGTTTGAGGCGGGGTTTGATCCTACGGCTTCCTGGCGTTCTCGCACATCTAGTGGTGGTAGCGGCAGCAGCTGGGATGGCCGGGTTGACGGCGGCGAGCACTTCCGTGGTGGCCGGAGTACGAGCACGCTCGGACACGACGTTTTGGTGCACGGGAGGACGAGCTGCGGGTTGCTACGGAGTCCTGCGGACTCGCTGATCATGGGGGTAGGCTCGAATGCGTCGTGGGTGCGCTCTAGCTACGGCGGTGCCATGGCCGGCGGCGGTGAGCTCTCGAGCTCGGTCGGAGACGGGGCTAGGGTACGGGAACGGAGGGGGAGAGTGAGCGGGAAGCAACAGGAGCTCACAGCGGACTCGCAGAGCAGCTCAATGGGCTCGGGGAAGCTTTGGTTGCCGCGAATACAATGGCGGTGATCCACGGCGACCGAGGCTAAAGACGACGATGGTGGCGATGAAGCAGGGCCTCCGGCGTCGTTTAGCTCGGTGGAGAGGACGAGGAAGATTCGGCGGTGCTTCTGGGCACAGAGGCAGGGAGAGGGGTGGACGGTGGCCACGGTGGCAGTGAACGGCGGTGACGGGCTCGCTCGGCTGGCTGCGGGCGCGAGCGCTGGGAGGGATAGGAAGGAACCAAAGACAGAGGGGAAGAAGCAGAGGGTGTCGTGGCGCTCTTGGCGCCCTCCAGCAGCAGCTGCGGCAAGCAGGAGGTGGCCAGGCGCGTGGGCGCGTGCGGCGGGCACACACCCCTCGTCCTTCTGGCGAGAGGAGGGAGACGACTGGCATCGGCCAGCTGGGCTGGGCCGCACAGGTGAGTGGCCCAGGTACTAACTCTCTCTCTCTCTCTCTCTCTCTCTCTCTCTCTCTCGGTTACCCAATCCCGGATATGGATGCAATGCACAATATGATGTCCAAATAATCCTAAACTGATATGTTCCATGTTGGATATGATCTAAACAGTGGGAATGTATAGTTAGGTGATTTTTGGAAATACCTAAGTATTTTTAGAAAAGCCACAATGTTGCAGAAAAATAGAAAACGGGTAATAAAAGAGGAAGAGAGAGAGACTTACCTGGCTTACCTGGACGGCCCAGTAGGCAGCCCACCTGGCCGGCCCAGCCCAGCACCGCTGCCAGTCATCTCCCCCCTCTCGCCAGTAGGACAATAGGCATGTGGCCGCCGTGCGCGCCCACGCGCCTCGGCCACCTCCTACTTCCCGCCGCCTCCCCGACGTCGCTTTGGACGCCCTGGAGGTCGACACGCAACCCCTCTAGCCCTCTCTCACTCTCCCCGTGCTCCTCCCTCTCCTCTGCTCCCTCTCCCTCTCACCACCGAACGCCACTGCCGCCGCCGTTTGCGATAGCCGCAGCCGCAGCCATCCCCGAGCCTCTCCGACGTGTCCACGAGCATCGCCACGCCTCCCTCGTCCTCTCTGTCCAGCCACGCCCCGCCGTAGGCCCTGCATCGACGTCGTCTTAATCATCCTCGTCGCCGGCCGCTGGAGATCCCTCTCACCGCCCCGCTCGCTCCGGTGCTTCCCCGAGCACGCCGAGGCCACCTCTGCACTCGCCGTGAGCTCCTGCTCCCAAACCCTCTCTCCCCTTTGTCGATTTCCTCCTCTAGCCCCATTGGCCACCCCGACCGAAGCTTGCCGTCGTTGCGCTTCGTCGCTGCCGTGGCCAGAGCCCACCTCCGCCGCGCCTGAGAGCGTCACCATGCTCAGCGAGTCCGTAGGACTCCCTATCAACCCGCAGCTCGTCCTCCCATGCACCAAAACGCCGTGTCCGAGCGTGCCCATCTCTGGCCACCGCGGAAGTGCTCGCTGCCATCAACCCCGGCCATCCCAGCTGCTGCCGCTACCACCACTAGATGCGCGAGAACGCCAGGAAGCCGTAGGAGCAAACCCCGCCTCAAACCGTGGGCTGTAGCGAGATCCCGACGATCTCCGCCGCGCGAAATGGTCGTCACCGGCAAAACTCCGGCGACTGATGACATGGCTCATCATTAGCCACTAATGACCCAGCTAAACCACCTCTAGAGCCACTGCCATGTGGGCCCCGGTGCCTAAACTAATCATTTTTATTTCTCTGTTAGATTAGCACTAACCCCAATGGGCCCGTCTGTCAGTTTGACCCTAACACGTCACCGTTGACCTGGACCCACTGGTCAGCCTTTGTTCCTGCCCTATTACACAAACGTGTGGACCCCACACGTCGGGTTTGATCCCGGCCAGCCCCTGTTGACCTGCTGACGTCACCTGATGCAATGTTGATGCAGTAAAGCATTTTCTGGATTTAAGTTTATTCAGGAAATTCCAGAAAATAGCAAAAACTTCTAGAAATCATAGAAAATCAACCGTAGCACAGAATGAAATAATTTATATATGAAAAATTATCAGAAAAATGCAATCTATCCATCTGTATCATTTTCATGCATGTTTGAGAAATTTAAACTCACTGTTTAGGATGAAACATGATTAGAACAAATTTGATAATAGATTTGGAGTTGGAATTTGATCTAGTTTTGAATTCCACTTCAATCAAAATGACCTTCTATTGCATTAGCTCAAATCACAGAATATTGCCATGTCATGATCATGCATCATATATGTCATGATCATGCATCATATTGTGCATTGCATTGATTGTGTTCTTTCTTTGTTGCCGGTATTTGTCCCCTCTCGATAGACGTGGTTCCGACAATGAGTTCGATGACACCAATGAAGAACTATACTATCTTCAGAAGTGCCAGGCAAGCAAAACCCCCTTGTTCATTCCGATACAATCCCACTCTCTCGCTCCTGCTCTCATTTACTGCATTAGGACGACAACGATTCATCTGTTACTTGTTGCGGTAGCTGAACCCCTTTATCCTTTGCATGAACTGTCATTCCACAGTAAATAGATGAAACCCACTAGCATGAGTAGGAGTTGTTTGAGCCCTGTTGTGCCTACTCATTCATGCTTGTTTGTCGTGCCTGCTACTGCTTAGAGTTGAGTCAGGTCTGATTCATTGAGGATGAATCAGAGGTGTGTGAACATGTCCTACTGTGTGTGAGCTAAGTGTGTGAACACGATTTGGTAAAGGTAGCGGTGAGAGGCCATGTAGGAGTACATGGTGGGTTGTCTCATTGACGCCGTCCTCAGGAACTGAGTTCTATGTTTGTGATCCATGAAATAGCTACTACCACGCATTAGGCCCGAAACCAATGGACCCTCTCGGCATCTTAACCACCCTCCGATTCCAAGTCACATCGATCTAGCCAGTAACACCTCATATCACTTTGCGGCCTCACGCACGGTATTCCCACGGGTGTTGCCTTAACATGGCCCGGGACCGTTTGCGCCTTTTGGCTCACGTATATGATAGTGTTGCTAGCATCGATATGACAGAGAACCCGGGCTGACATGACTAGTCGTGAACCCAAAGTGGCACTAACTTATAGGGACATACATACATGAATCAACATCGAGCATGTCGGTCAACAGCGTGCGAATCCGGGCTGTAGCACTGGGCTAACAGGACTCCGGGAACCTGGGCTGTAGTAGGCTAGGCAGGACTTCGGATGTCACCGCGTGACATTTCCCCGAAGGGATAGACACATGAACGAAGTGAAACACATGCCGGCCAGTTAAGGTTTCCGGAGCAGTAGTGCTGGGCTAGCAGGACTCCGGTGAACCGGGCTGTAGCGGACTACTATGGCTCATGGAAGCACAAGACTACATTTCCCCATAAGAGAGGCTACCAAGGATAAACAACTAGGTTGTCGGAGCCCACACAAACCAAGCATTTCAAAATCATACACACAATATGCTCGATATGTGCAAATACAACATGGCATCACAACAAGACTCTACGACTCAAGTATTTATTCAATAGGCTCCGAGGAGCGAGAAATTACAAACATGGGTCTCATGACCCAACATTCAGAGCATACAAATCAAAGCACATGCGGAAGCTTAACATGTCTGACTACAGACATCTACAAATGAAGAAGGCTGAGAAGCCTGACTATTTACAAGACCCTCCCAAGGGTACAAGATCATAGCTGAGGTAACAGGCTAAACGTCGAAGTCCACATGGAACTACTAGCGAGACTGACGTCTCTCTGCAAAAACATAAAATAGGCAAACGTGAGTACAAATGTATCCATCAAGACTTACATCAGAACTAACTACATATGCATCATTATCAACAAACGGGGTGGTGGAGTTTAACTGCAGCAAGCCAGCTTTGACTAGGTGGCTATCCTGAACTACGACTGCAAGTAACTCTTTTGAGGTGGCGCACACGAGTCCACATATTCACCATATCAATACACCACTATGGATCCGCTCCTGTCTCCCTACGAGAACGCCATCCATAGCACTCATGCTTATCTTGCGCATTTCAGAGTATCCAGTTTCTCTTGTCTATGAACTATTATAAGCAACCCAGAAGTCCTTTACCGCGGACACGGCTATTCGAATAGATGATGTTAACCCTGCAGGGGTGTACTTCTTCACACACCCTCTCACCACTTACTGCCATTTACACGACATGTACTCGGCAACCTTCAAGCGGAAGCCCAACGTGGGTGTCGGCCACAGCCTACCTAAACACTCAAGTCTCTAGTCCAGGTTTATCGCCTATTCAGGTTCCATCCGCAGGGAGTCCGGCCGAGGTTTCGACATACGGCCCCGAACGATGTGTGCAGGGTTCCCGAGATACCAAACGGGCATTTGGTACACCGTGCCACGTGCCTACCGCATCACAGTCCACCCCTCCGGTCAGCGCTGCCCACAGCCTCCAGCATACTACAAACACCAGAAACTACTTGCAACTCCTGGACAGAGAACAAGGGTGGTTAAGAAACCGAGAGGGTCCATTGGTTTCAGGCCCAATGCATGGTAGTAGCTATTTCATGGATCACAAACACACAACTTAGTTCCTAAGGACGGCTTCAATGAGACAACCCACCATGTACTTCTTCAAGGCCTCTCACCGCTACCTTTACCAAATCGTGTTCACACACTTAGCTCACACACATAAGTCACACACCTCTGATTCGTCCCCGATGAATCAGACCTGACTCAACTCCAAGCAGTAGCAGGCATGACAAACAATCATGAATGAGTAGGCACAACAGGGCTCAAACAACTCCTACTCATGCTAGTGGGTTTCATCTATTTACTGTGGCAATGACAGGTCATGCAGAGGATAAAGGGGTTCAGCTACCGCAGCAAGTAACAGATGATTTGTTGTTGTCCTAATGCAGTAAAAGAGAGCAGGAGCGAGAGAGTAGGATTGTATCGGAATGAACAAGGGGGTTTTGCTTGCCTGGCACTTCTGAAGATATTATAGCTCTTCATCGGTGTCACCGAACTCATCGTGGTAACCTCGTCTACTGAGAGCGGACAAATACCAGCAAACAAGGAAGAACACAATCAATGCAATGCAACAATATGATGCATGATCATGACATGGAAATATGCTGTGTTTTGAGCTAATGCCACTAGCAACATGTTAAATGGAGTTGGTTTGAACCCTAGGTTCAAATTCAAACTTCATATGTGAAATTCAAATGCCATTTAATTGATTTGACCTGATCAGTAGGTATAAGTTGTTTAAACATGCATGAAAATGGTACAAATGGAAAGATTGGATTTTTCTGATCATTTTTCATATATAAATTATTACTGTGACTCCAAAATTATTGGGTTTAATTTCACCTCATGCCAATATTTTGACAGAACAACAGGAACATTTCTTGGACTCATTTGATGAGATTTAAATGTTGCTTATTTTTATGGGTTTTCTGAGGCTTTGAAAATTCCTCACTTCAAATTTCATTTGAATTTAAACATGATGCACACATGGAAGCTGGCATAGGTTAGACCAGAATTAGGTATGTGACAACTCACCTCGACGCAAATTTGTGAGGTATACGTTTGAATGAAAGGAGTGACTTCCTCTACGACCAAACCCATTTTCATATCCACGATCCCTGCACCTAGCTATATTAACTCTCACCCGTTCGTCGTGACCGCTGTGAGCTACTAGCCGTTCTCCCCCTCTCTGTTCTCCTCGCACGCCGTAGCGACTGCATCTAGCTCGACCGCACCCGCCACCGCCTGCGCTCGCAGCTGACGCGCCTCCGGCGACCATTTGGTCCACCGGGCGTGTCCATCGCCCTCGCCGCATCACGCATGCTCACACGAGCACTCCAACTCTCCCGCACGCGCACCACAGCGCCGCTCGCGCCTCACCCGATCTCCGGTCACCGCGGCCAAGCTCCTCGCTGTCGCCTCCGGCTAACCCAGGCCCGGCTGGCACCACCGCCTGACGCGCGCACAACAAATGGCATAATTTTTGGACATATATTATATATATAACATATATATATATCCAATGCAAATAATTATGCATTAATTCCAAATGCCCAAAATAAATACTTATGAGCTCCTAAAAATATTGGTTTGATTTTTATCTCTGTCCAATATTTTCAGAGAGCAACATGAGCATTTTCTTGGACCCTTTCGGAGCAATTTTTATTTGGGTTATTTCCAGAAATGATTCTGAGGGTTTCACAAATCCCCAATTCAAATTTAAATGAAATTTAAACATGATGCACACATGACTAGCTAGTCTAGGTCATACCAGAACTAGGGATGTGACAACTCGCCCCCACTTGAAAGAATCTCGTCCCAAGATTCAGGGGTCGATGGAAAGAAAGCGGGGTACTCCAGTCGAAGAGAATCTTCTCGCTCCCAGGTAGCTTCTCTCTCGGAATGATGAGACCACTGAACCTTCATAAACTTGATGTTGTGATGTCGAGTGACACTCTCTGCTTGATCAAGAATGCGAACCGGGTACTCTTGGTATGTGAGGTTATCTTGGAGATCAAGCATTTCATGGTCCACTCCGCGGATAGGATCCGAGAAGCAACGCCTGAGTTGAGAGACGTGGAAGACATCATGCACTCTGGAAAGATGTGGGGGTAGTTCCAACTGGTAGGCAACCTCTCCTCATTTAGCGAGAATGCGAAAGGGACCAATGTAACGAGGAGCCAACTTGCCCTTGATATCGAAACGATGGGTACCCTTCAAAGGAGTAACCCGAAGGTAAGCTTTGTCGCCAATTTCATAAGTCATATCCTTATGATGACGATCATACTGGCTCTTTTGACGAGACTGGGCTGTTTTCCAGTTCCCACAGATGATGCGAACTTGCTCTTCTGCCTCCTGGATCATGTCCGGTCCAAAGAATTGTCTTTCACCGGTTTCTGACCAGTTCAAAGGTGTTCGACATCTTCGTCCATAGAGAATCTCAAAAGGAGCTTTCTTGAGACTGGATTGATAGCTATTGTTATAAGCAAACTCGGCAAAAGGAAGACATTTCTCCCAGTCCATACTGAATGAGATAACGCAAGCTCTAAGCATGTCTTCGAGAATTTGATTGACCCGTTCCACCTGACCACTCGACTGAGGGTGGAAAGCGGTACCGAAGGAAAGATGGGTTCCCATGGCAGTTTGGAAACTCTCCCAGAAATGAGAAGTGAAAAGACTTCGATGGTCTGAATTGATCTCTAGTGGATGTCAGGACCCCGACTCGATGTCACATCGATCTAGCCGGTAACACCTCATATCACTTTGCAACCTCACGCACGGTACCCCCACGGGTGTCGCCTTACCTTTGCCTGGGACCGTTTGCGCCTTTTGGCTCACGTATATGATAGTGTCGCTAGCATCCATATGATAAGGAGCCCGGGCTGACATGACTAGTCGTAAACCCAAAGTGGCACAGACTTACAGGGACAGGCATCCATGACCCAGCTTCGAACGTGTCGGTCATCAGCAAGTGGGTCCGGGTTGTAGCACTGGGCTAGCAGGACTCCGGTAAACCGGGCTGTAGCGGGCTAACAGGACTCCGGTACTCAATGCGTGACATTTCCCCGAAGGGACAGACACAGGAAGGAAGAAGGACACATGCCGGCCAGCCTAAGTGTTCCAGAGCAGTAGCAAGCTACCATGGCTCAGCGGTAACACTAGAAGACATTTCCCGGTAAGAGAGGCTACTAAAGATAAACAACTAGGTAGTCAGATCCCACACATACCAAGCATTTCAATCATACACACAATATGCTCGATATGTGCAAATACAACGAAGCATCACAACATGACTCTACGACACAAGTACTTTATTTAAGGCTCAGGGAGCCATACATAACATACACAAAGGTACGGGTCTCATGACCCAACATTCAAGTCATACAGTCATACAAACCAGCAGCAGAAGTAACTTGTCTGAGTACAGACAACTAGTAAAATAAAAGAGGCCTGGAAAGCCTAGCTATACTACATGGTCCTTCACAAGCTCAGGATCACCACCTGGGCCTTTATCCTACTTGTTGATGTCAACGTCTACGTAGAACCCATCAGAATGGGTTGCAGCGTCTTCTGTAAAATGTAAATTATAGCAACATGAGTACAAAGGTACTCAGCAAGACTTACATCAGATCCTACATACATGCATATTATCAAGAAGGGTTGGTGGAGTTATTGCAGCAAGCCAGCTTTGACTCTTGGCTAGACTATCCTACGATACTTCAACTTGAAATGGTTTTGCGCACACGAGTCCACTACTCACCACTTCAATACACTACCGAGGATCCGCCTCCGTCTTCCTACGGAAGAGCCATCCTCGGCACTCTCACTTATCCTGAGGCTTTTAGTAGTTTCCATTTACTTGTCTATGAACTGTATAGGCAACCAAGTAGTCCTTTACCGCGGACGCGGCTATTCGAATAGATCATGTTAACCCTGCAGGGGTGTACTTCTTCATACACGCTCTCACCACTTACCGTCGTTTACACGACATGTACTCGGCAACCTTCAAGCGGAAGCCCAACGTGGGTGTCGGCCACGACCTACCTAATCACCTAAGACTCCAGTCCAGGTTTATAGCCTATCCAGGTTCCATCCACAGGGAGTCCGGCCGAGGTTTCCCATACGGCCCCGAACGATGTGAACAGGGTTCCCGAGATACCTAACGGGTATTCGGTACACCGTGCCACGTACCTACCGCATCACAGCCCACCCCTACGGTCAGCGCTGTCCACGGCCTCCAGTAGGCTACAAACACCAGAAACTACTTGCAACTCCTGGACGGAGAACTAGGGTGAATAAGAAGCCGAGAGGGTCCATTGGTTTCGGGCCCAATGCATGGTAGTAGCTGATTCTTAAATCACACATACAGATCTCAGTGCTTAAGGTCGGCTTCAATGAAACAACCCACCATGTACTCCTACATGGCCTCTCATCGATACCTTTACCAAATCGTGTTCACCACACCACTCTCATTTCCGACATAATCATTTCACTCTAGCCATCACCCAGATGAACCAGACCTGACACGACTCTAAGCATAGCAGGCATAGCAAGGTAGGAACAACACATACATATGGCTCAATCAACTCCTACACATGCTAGTGGGTTTCATCTAGTTACTGTGGCAATGACAGGTCATGCAGAGGAAATGGGTTCAACTACCGTAGCACACAGCAGTTTGAAACGTGTTGTCTTAATGCAGTAAAAGAGAGCAGGAGCGAGAACATGGGATTGTATCGATATGATCAAATGGTTGGTTGCTTGCCTGATGGTTCGATGCACTGATACGGTTCTTCGTTAGGGTAATCACGGTACTCCTCGGAGGCAGAACCTGTCGCAAAGGACACCGATACACAACCATCACCAAACAATGTGCAACAATATGATGCATGCATGAAACATGGCAATATGAGTGTGTTGGGCTAATGCAACTAAAACCAGAAGGGTTTGAACCAATTTGAATCAAAGATTCAAATTTCAGACTCAAACATGGCCTTTTAAAGTGCTTTTCCTTGTTCTGCATTAAACATCAGGTTAACTTGTTTAGTCATGCATGAAAATAGTACAGATGGATAGATTGGATTTTTCTGATCATTTTTCATATATAATTTGTCTGATTTGGAGTTATAGAATAAAAGTTATGAATTTTTGAAGTTTAAATAATATTCTGGAATTTCCTGATTTAATTTAAATCCAGAAATATATATATTGCGCCAGCATGACGTCAGCACGACGTCAGTGGTCAACTGCGGCTGGCTGGGGTCAAACCTGACGTGTGGGGTCCACACGTTAGTGACAGGGGGGTTTAACAGAGGTTAGTTTAATCCTAATTAAGGGTTAGTGGCGCTGCGGCCCACTGGTCAGTGTCAGGGGGGTTAATTAACAGTGATTAGTGTTAAGCTAACCACCTGGCCGACGGGGCCCACGCGTCAGTGACTCTGGGGGGGGTCAAACCCCAGGTCGAACAGGTCAAACCCGCCGGCGGTTAGTCGCCGGCGAGGTCCGCGGCGTACAAGTGCCTCGGGTTTCCTCTGTGGTGCTCCAAACGGCGTGCGGCTAGGTGCGTTGGAAAGCTAGCTCGATGGCGCGTCGGGCGGTGGCCGTGGCTGGGCCTGGGGTGGCCGGAGTCGACGGCGGCGAGCTCGGCTGCGGCCGCCGGGGTTCGGTCGTGCACGGAAACGGGGTTGGAGCTCGAAGGCGAGCGAGGCAAGGCGCTAGGGATGCTCTACGGGGCCTTACGAACTTGTTGGACTCGCCGGGGTGACCAAATGGTCACCGGAGCTGCGTCGACGGCGAGCTCGGCGACGGCGGAGGTTCGGCCGTGGTGGGAAACGGGGTTACGGCGCGGGAACGAGGGGGAGAAGAGAGGGAAACGGTGGCGGAGCTCACCGCGGTTGCAGCGGGCGTCGAAGCAGGCTCGGGGACGCACTGGAGACGGCGAATCGACGGCGATGGTGGTCGGAGCCCGAGGAGGAAGACGATGGCGACGGCGGCTCCACGGGGCGTCCGGCGTCTTGTGGCTTGACGGAGAGCTTCAGGGCGAGGGGGCGGAGCTCCTGCGCGAGTCGGGAAGGCGAGGGGAGGCCGGTGTTGGCGGCTATGGCGAACGGCGGTGATGGGTGCGTTC
>NC_041389.1:571398572-571443303 GCF_002162155.2 Triticum dicoccoides | reverse complement strand
GGAGAGGCAGGCAGGCAGGCGAGCTGGTGGCGTGGAGCGGTGGCGCGCGCGCGCGCCGGGCACACTCCCCTCCCTCTGTCGAGGACGAAGACGACAGAGGAGGAGGCGGGCTGGGCCGCCTGCTGGCTGGGCCGGCCAGCTACTGCTGGGCTGCACAGGGAGGAGCCCCACGTAAGCTTCTCCTTCTTTATTTATTTTTGTTTTCTAATTTCTGTCATTTGTTTTGATTTAAATAAAATATTAAATCATTTTATTACCTTATGCCAATTTTTGCAGGAGCTAGATATATTATTCCAGAGCTCCCCAACTGGTGGCATAATTTTTGGACATATATTAATATATATAACTAATATATTTCCAATGCAAATATTTATGCATTAATTCCAAATGCCCAAAATAAATAGCTATGAGCTCTTAAAAATATTGGTTTGATTTTTATCTCTGTCCAATATTTTCAGAGAGCAACATGAGCATTTTCTTGGACTATTTTGGAGAAATTTTTATTTGGGTTATTTTCAAAATGATTCTGAGGGTTTCACAAATCCCCATTTCAAGTTTCTGATGAAAGAGTAAACATGATGCAACACTCTAATGCATGACTAGCTAGGGTGTGACAGTGGAACACCATGAAGTGACACTATTCGAGAAATATATAAGTCAGCGAGCTGACTAGCAGTGATACTCTCTCGAACAAGTAGGAAGTGCGCCACTTTGGAGAGACGATCAATGACTACGAAGATAGCATTATTCCCTCTCTTGGTCCTGGGAAAGCCGGTGATGAAATCCATACCAACTTTATCCCATTTCCACTCAGGAATAGCTAAAGGCTGAAGGGTGCTAGCAGGCCTTTGATGCTCTGCCTTAACGCGACGACAAACATTACAATTAGCAACGAAGTCGGCGATTTCTCTCTTCATCCTAGTCCACCAGAACCTCTGGCGTAGGTCCTGATACATCTTAGTACTACCGGGATGAATTGTGAGAGGAGATTCATGCGCCTCCTTAAGGATCAGTTGCTGAAGATTTTGCTTCTTGGGGACCAACAGGCGGTTCCCAAAGAAAACGACACCTCGATCATCTATAGAGAAACTACCAGCAATACCCTTGGCAATGTTTCTCTTGATCCGGGTAATCCCCGTATCATGCTTCTGGGCTTGTATGATATGGTCCACAAGAGTAGGTTTCACCACCAAGGTAGAAAGGAATCCGTGAGGAGCAATGTGAAGATTAAGCTTACAGAATTCCTCATGGAGAAGTGGTTGGCCCTACCGCAACATGAGATTGTTGCAATAGGGCTTACGACTTAGTGCATCGGCCATGACATTGGCTTTGCCTGGGGTGTAAGTAATCCCTAGATCATAATCTGAGATCAACTCCAACCAACGTCTTTGCCTAAGGTTCAAATCTGGTTGGGTGAAGATATACTTGAGACTCTGGTGATCGGTGTAGATCTCGCAATGTTTACCAAGAAGGCAATGTCGCCAGGTCTTGAGTGCATAGACTATGGCTGCAAGCTCTAGATCATGTGTAGGATAATTCTCCTCATGTGGATGCAACTGTCGAGATGCATAGGCAATCACATGACGATCTTGCATAAGAATGCAACCTAGTCGCTGTCGTGAGGCGTCACAATAGATAACAAAGTCCTTAGTGAAATCCGGTGGCACAAGTATGGGAGCAGAAGTCAGGCATCATTTCAGTTCCTGAAAACTGTACTCACACTATGGGGACCACTCAAACTTTTTATCTTTCTTGAGAAGTTCTGTGAGAGGTTTAGCTACTTTGGAGAAGTTTTCAACAAAGCGGCGACAATAGCTGGCTAGACCAAGGAAACTCCTAACTTGTTTAACGGTTTCAGGTGGAGTCCAATCGAGAATGGCCTTAACTCTCTCAGGATTGATAAAAGCTTGTCCAATTTAGTTCATTCTGAAGGGATATCTTTGTGTTTGTGTGTGTGTTGAAGAAAGATGATATCTTCATCGATTGGTCCTCGTGATCAGTTGTTGGACCTATTGTCTTATGAAACTTTGACTTGAGTGTGGGCTATCGTCAAGTCATTAGCTCAAAACATAGCATATTTCCATGTCATGATCATGCATCATATTGTTGCATTGCATTGATTGTGTTCTTCCTTGTTTGCCGGTATTTGTCCCCTCTCAGTAGACGAGGTTCCGACGATGAGTTCGATGACACTAATGAAGAGCTATAATATCTTCAGAAGTGCCAGGCAAGTAAAACCCCCTTGTTCATTCCGATACGATCCTACTCTCTCGCTCCTGCTCTCTTTTACTGCATTAGGACAACAACGAATCATCTGTTACTTGATGCGGTAGCTGAACCCCTTTATCCTCTGCATGACCTCTCATTGCCACAGTAAATAGATGAAACCCACTAGCATGAGTAGGAGTTGTTTGAGCCTTATTGTGCCTACTCATTCATGCTTGTTTGTCATGCCTGCTACTGCTTAGAGTTGAGTCAGGTCTGATTCATCGGGGATGAATCAGAGGTGTGTGACCATGTCCTTCTATGTGTGAGCTAAGTGTGTGAACACGATTTGGTAAAGGTAGCGGTGAGAGGCCATGTAGAAGTACATGGTGGGTTGTCTCATGGAAGCCGTCCTCAGGAACTGAGTTATGTGTTTGTGATCCATGAAATAGCTACTACCACGCATTAGGCCCGAAACCAATGGACCCTCTCGGCATCTTAACCACCCTTGTTCTCTGTCCAGGAGTTGCAAGTAGTTTCTGGTGTTTGTAGTATGCTCGAGGCCGTGGGCAGCGCTGACCGGAGGGGTGGGCTGTGATGCGGTAGGCACGTGGCTGGGTATGCCGGGCGCCCGTTAGGTATCTCGGGAACCCTGCACACATCATTCGGGTTCGTATGTGGAAACCTCGGCCGGACTCCCTGCGGATGGAACCTGAATAGGCAATAAACCTGGACTAGAGACTTGAGTGTTTAGGTAGGCTATGGCCGACACCCACGTTGGGCTTCTGCTTGAAGGTTGCCGAGTACATGTCGTGTAAACGGCGGTAAGTGGTGAGAGCGTGTGTGAAGAAGTACACCATTGCAGGGTTAACATCATCTATTCGAATAGTCGTGTCCGCGGTAAAGGACTTCTGGGTTGCCTATAACAGTTCATAGACAAGTGAAAGTGGATACTCTAAAATGCGCAAGATAAGCGTGAGTGCTATGGATGTCGTTCTCGTAGGGAGACGGGAGCGGATCCATAGTGGTGTATTGATATGGTGAATATGTGGACTCGTGTGCGCCACCTCAAAAGAGTTACTTGCAGTCGTAGTTCAGGATAGCCACCTAGTCAAAGCTGGCTTGCTGCAGTTAAACTCCACCCCCCCCTTTGTTGATAATGATGCATATGTAGTTAGTTCTGATGTAAGTCTTGCTGGGTACATTTGTACTCACGTTTGCCTATTTTATGTTTTTGCAGAGAGATGTCAGTCTCGCTAGTAGTTCCATGTGGACTTCGACGTTTATCTTGTTACCTCAGCTACGATCGTGTGCCCTTTGGAGGGTCATGTAATTAGTCAGGCTTCTCATCCTTCTTCATTTGTAGATGTCTGTACTCAGACATGTTAAGCTTCGGCATGTGCTCTGATTTGTATGATCTGAATGTTGGGTCATGAGACCCATGTTTGTAATATCTCGCTCCTCGGAGCCTATTGAATAAATACTTGAGTCATAGGGTTATCTTGTGATGCCATGTTGTATTTACACATATCGAGCATATTGTGTGTATCATTGAAATACTTGGTATGTGTGGGATCCGACAACCTAGTTGTTTATCCTTGGTAGCCTCTCTTATGGGGAAATGTAGTCTTGTGCTTCCATGAGCCATAGTAGTCCGCTACAGCCCGGTTCACCGTAGTCCTGCTAGCCCAGCACTACTGCTCTAGAAAGCTTGACTGTCCGGCATGTGTTTCACTTCGTTCGAGTGTCTGTCCCTTCGGGGAAATGTCACGCGGTGACATCCGAAGTCCTGCCTAGCCTGCTACAGCCCAGGTTCCCGGAGTCCTGTTAGCCTAGTGCTACAGCCCAGATTCGCATGCTGCTGACCGACATGCTCGATGTTGATTCATGTATGTCTGTCCCTATAAGTTAGTGCCACTTTGGGTTCACGACTAGTCATGTCGGCCCGGGTTCTCTGTCATATGGATGCTAGAGACACTATCATATACGTGAGCCAAAAGGCGCAAACGGTCCTGGGCCATCGTAAGGCGACACCCGTGGGAATACCATGCATGAGGCCGCAAAGTGATATGAGCTGTTACCGGCTAGATCGATGTGACTTGGAATCAGGGTCCTGATAACTTTGGTATCAGAGCAAACAAAAACAATCTTTCTCAAACCCACGGCGGCAACTTCTTCCATCCAAGCATAAGCTTCATGAACGGAACATGAAGGCATTGCTTACAAAGTTTCCAACACTAGGTTGATGTTCAACATGATTCATGGGGGAGACAAAATGCTGCTGATGCATTCAACAACAACTCATTGGAATTTCCATATCACTGGACTTCCACCATCATGTGAACACGGTGATAGCATTGGTCAGACCAAAAGATGTAATGGTGTATGCTCGAGGGATCAACCACGAGTAAGACAGCATTATGAACATTGCTGGTTCTGATTTGACTTGATGATAGCCCATACTCAAGTCAAGTTTTGACAAGACAATAGATCCAACAACTGATCATGAGGACCAATTGGTGAAGATATCATCTTTCTTCAACACACACACAAACACAAAGATATCCCTTCAGAAAGAACCAAATTCGGCAAAGCTTTTTATCTTCCAACTCTCCAAGTTATTGTTTAGCTTAACCAACTAGCTCAGGGGTATCCAACACGGATTCTTGGAGAAGGGGTGGTTTAGAGGAAAACCAACTTGATCACGAACTCAACATAGCGGTCAGGTGACAACCTGGTAACGCTTCTGAGAAGATATTTGGAAAATCACGAACCACCGATATGTTACTAAGCTCGAGAACAATCTTGCTTTTCAAGGCAAGACGATATGATCAAACGAGCAAGGGATTCAATCCTAACTCAAAGATCGAAGAGTGCACCAGAAATAAGGACAAGGTAGCACGATCAATCATAGAATAGTGTTTTGATAACCAACACGCTAAGAATGATATTAGTGTCCATTAACTACCAAGCAACACGGTTGCTAGGAGTATTGATTTCACACATCATGGTTCACTTGCCGGCATTCCGGTTGCGACAACACGGGACCAAGGAATGAAAAATGATGGCAAGAAGTATCACTGCGTCAAGAATTCCTGAGAGATGGTGCAATTCTCATGGCAATCCTGACATAAAGGGGGTAATACTCCAGGGTAGAATAGAGCAAAATTGGATTGGCATTTGATCTGCAGAACACAACTACTTTGACCCAATCCTAGATATGGATGAGGTACTGGAGCTTGTTTCTCCTAGTCATTCTGAAATAGCATGGCTTAACGGACCACAAGAATAATAAGCATCGATAACACGGATGCACAATTACTCCTGACTATCAATTGATAGACGATGGTCGGAATACAAATGAAGAGGGACAACTCAAGAGGACATATATCTTTCTGAGTTGTGGAGGCATAGATTAATATGTCGAACCAAGTTCAACAGGTTTCTTCCAGATAACCCATGCAGAAAGGTAGAACTGGCAGAATCACAATTATGAATGGAGAACTCCTCAAGAGTACTCTGATTGTCGTATTTTGGTTCAAAGAACTTCTGCCTTAATGGTTCATGGTATTTGGAAGAAGGAAATACCACGGACCTCGAGGACTATCGCAAAGTTACTAATATCCTAAAGGAACTTGCAAACACTATCAACATGAGGTAAGTAGGGTGAATCTCGGGTTCAAGAACCCAGGAATAGAATACCTACTAACTAATAACATCACGGGATGCTTTTGAGAATGATGGCCAGAATCATCACACGGGGAACACAAAACATGGCTAGTTAACTAGGTAATATTCTAAGACACCTAGGGTCATAATAATAACTCCAACATATATGTTGAGAAAATAAATTACCTCAACGCACTAGTTAGTGTGGTTGATCTGGCACAAAAGGATCTTCAGAACGGTAAAAAGGATTTGCAAATGCATCAGATTATTTAGAAACCTGGGATGACTCGGACATCATAACGGCTGTAAATGCTGAAAATGATTTGAGACATCCTGCACACTATGGATATGGATGGGCTGTGATGCGGTAGGCACGTGTCCGGGTATGCCGGGCGCCCATTAGGTGTCGCGGAACCCTATACACATTGTTTGGGGCCGTATGTGGAAACCTCGGCCGGACTCCCTCCGGGTGGAACCTGAATAGGCGATAAACCTGGACTAGAGACTTGAGTGTTTAGGTAGGTCGTGGCCGATACCCACGTTGGGCTTCTGCTTGAAGTTTGCTGAGTACATGTCATGTAAATGGCGGTAAGTGGTGAGAGCGTGTGTGAAGAAGTACACCCCTGCAGGGTTAACATCATCTATTCGAATAGCCGTGTCCGTGGTAAAGGACTTCTGGGTTGCCTATAACAATTCATAGACAAGTGAAAGTGGATACTCTAAAATGCGCAAGATAAGCGTGAGTGCTATGGATGGCGTTCTCGTAGGAAGACGGGATCGGATCCATAGTGGTGTATTGATTGGTGAATATGTGGACTCGTGCGCGCCACCTCAAAAGAGTTACTTGCTATAGTAGTTCAGGATAGCCACCGAGTCAAAGCTGGCTTGCTGCAGTTAAACTCCACCACCCCCTTTGTTGATACCGATGCATATGTAGTTAGTTTTGATCTAAGTCTTGCTGGGTACATTTGTACTCTCGTTTGCTTAATTTATGTTTTGCAGAGAGACTTTAGTCTCGCTAGTAGTTCCGCGTGGACTTCGACGTTTAGCTTGTTACCTCAGCTACGATCTTGTGCCCTCGACATGATCTGGTAGATAGTCAGGCTTCTAAGCCTTTTTCATTTGTACATGTCTGTACTCAGACATGTTAAGCTTCCGCATGTGCTTTGATTTGTATGCTCTGAATGCTGGTTCGAGAGACCCATGTTTGTAATATCTCGCTCCTCGGAGCCTAATGAATAAATACTTGAGTTATGTTGTGATGCCAAGTTGTATTTACACATATCGAGCATATTGTGCGTATGATTGAAATGCTTGGTATGTGTGGGATCCGACAACCTAGTTATTTATCCTTGGTAGCCTCTCTTATGGGGAAATGTAGTCTTGTGCATCCATGAGCCATAGTAGTCCGCTACAGCCCGGTTCACCGGAGTCCTGCTAGCCCGTCACTACTGCTCCGGAACACTTGACTGGCCGGCATGTGATTCACCTCGTTCCTACGTCTGTCCCTTCAGGGAAATGTCACGCGGTGACATCCGGAGTCCTGCCTAGCCTGCTACAGCCCGGGTTCCCGGAGTCCTGTTAGCCCAGTGCTACAGCCCGGATTCACACGCTGTTGACCGACATGCTCGATATTGATTCATGTATGCCTGTCCCGTAAGTTAGTGCCACTTTGGGTTCACGACTAGTCATGTCGGCCTGGGTTCTCTTTCATATGGATGCTCGCGACAGTATCATATACATGAGCCAAAAGGCGCAAACGGTCCCGGGCCATGGTAAGGCGACACCCGTGGGAATACCGTGCGTCAGGCCGCAAAGTGATATGAGGTGTTACAGGTTAGATCGGTGTGACTTAGAATCGGGATCCTGACAGCTTCACAAATACTCCTAACAAAGAGCAATACCAGTCCACGGACCCTCAAGGCAAGCAACCAACCATTTGATCATATCGATACAATCCCATGTTCTCGCCTCTGCTCTCTTTTACTGCATTAAGACAACGCGATTCACACTGCTATGTGCTACGGTAGTTGAACCCATTTCCTCTGCATGACCTGTCATTGCCATAGTAACTAGATGAAACCCACTAGCATGTGTAGGAGTTGAATGAGCCATGTGTATGTGTTGTTCCTACCTTGCTATGCCTCCTATGCTTAGAGTCGTGTCAGGTCTGGTTCATTTGGGTGATGGGCTAGAGTGAAATGATCATGTCGGTATGAGAGTGATGTGTTGAGCACAATTTGGTAAAGGTATCGATGAGAGGCCATGTAGGAGTACATGGTGGGTTGTTTCATTGGAGCCGTCCTTAAGCACTGAGATCTGTATGTGTGATTTAAGATTCATATACTACCATGCATTGGGCCCGAAACCTAGTTCTCTGTCCAGGAGTTGCAAGTAGTTTCTGGTGTTTGTAGCTTACTGGAGGCCGTGGACAGCGCTGACCCGTGGGGTGGGCTGTGATGCGGTAGGTACGTGGCCGGGTATACGGGGCACCCATTAGGTGTCTCGGAACCCTGTACACATCGTTCGGGGCCGTATGTGGAAACCTCGGCCGGACTCCCTGCGGATGGAACCTGAATAGGCGATAAACCTAGACTAGAGACTTAGGTGTTTAGGTAGGTCGTGGCCGATACCCATGTTGGGCTTCCGCTTGAAGGTTGCCGAGTACACGTCGTGTAAACGACGGTAAGTGGTGAGAGCGTGTATGAAGAAGTACACCCCTGCAGGGTTAACGTCATCTATTCGAATAGCCGCGTCCGCGGTAAAGGACTACTTGGTTGCCTATACAGTTCATAGACAAGTAAATGGATACTACTAAAAGCCTCAAGATAAGCATGAGTCCCAAGGATGGCTCCTCCGTAGGATGACGGAGGTGGATCCTCGGTAGTGTATTGAAGTGGAGAGTAGTGGACTCGAGTGCGCAAAACCATTTCATGTTGGAGTCTCATAGGATAGCTTAGCCAAGAGTCAAAGCTGCCTTGCTGCAATAACCCCACCAACCCTTCTTGATAATGTGCATGTATGTAGGATCTGATGTAAGTCTTGCTGAGTACCTTTGTACTCATGTTGCTTAATTTACGTTTTACAGAAGACGTTGCAACCCCTTCTGACGGGTTCTTCGTAGATGTTGATATCGATAAGTAGGTTGAGGCCCAGGTGGTGATCCTGAGCTCATGAAGGACCATGTAGTATAGTCAAGCTTACCCAAGCCTCTTTTATTTTCTAGTTGTCTGTACACAGACAAGTTACTTCCACGGTTGGCTTGTATGCTTGTATGACTTGAATGTGGGTCGTGTGACCCGTACTTGTGTGTATGATATGTGTGGCTCTCTGAGCCTTTAAATAAAGTACTTGAGTTGTAGAGTTTTGTTGTGATGCCATGTTGTATTTACACATATCGGGCATATTGTGTGTATGATTGAAATGCTTGGTATGCGTGGGATCCGACAATCTAGTTGTTTATCCTTGGCAGCCTCTTTTATGGGGAAATGTAGTCAAGTGTTCCGGAGCAGTAGTGCTGGGCTAGTAGGACTCCGGCGAACCGGGCTGTAGCGGACTACTATGGCTCATGGAAGCACAAGACTACATTTCCCCATAAGAGAGGCTACCAAGGATAAACAACTAGGTTGTCGGACCCCACACATACCAAGCATTTCAATCATACACACAATATGCTCGATATGTGTAAATACAACATGGCATCACAACATAACTCTACGACTCAAGTATTTATTAATTAGGCTCTGAGGAGTGAGATATTACAAACATGGGTCTCACGACCCAACATTCAGAGCATTCAAGTCAAAGCACAAGCGGAAGCTTAACATGTCTGAGTACAGACATCTACAAATGAAAAAGGCTTAGAAGCCTGACTATCTACTAGATCCTGCCGAGGGCACAAGATCGTAGCTGAGGTATCAAGCTAAACATCGAAGTCCACACGGAACCACTAGTGAGACTGAAGTCTCTCTACAAAAACATAAAATAAGCAAACGTGAGTACAAAGGGATGGCATACCCGGACTAGAATGGATGATGTGGACTACCTTGTTGAAGACAACGCAAAGGATGATTTGCTTATCATCATAGGTGGAGGGGACCCATGGTAATTCCACTTTGGAAGATGATCCTGGACAACAACTACTGAGGTGCAAGCTGGGAAAAAATGCAAATGCTGGGAATGACTCTGGTAACTTGGAAAAAACTGAACTTACGGGGACAGGTATACATGACTCAACATCGAGCATGTCGGTCAGCAGCGTACGAATCCGGGCTGTAGCACTGGGATAACAGGACTCCGGGAACCCGGGCTGTAGCAGGCTAGGCAGGACTCCGGATGTCACCGCGTGACATTTCCCCGAAGGGACAGACATGGGAACGAGGTGAATCACATGCCGGCCAATCAAGTGTTCCGGAGCAGTAGTGCTGGGCTAGCAGGACTTCGGTGAACCGGGCTGTAGCGGACTACTATGGCTCATGGATGCACAAGATTACACTTCCCCATAAGAGAGGCTACCAAGGATAAATAACTAGGTTGTCGGATCCCACACATACCAAGCAGTTCAATCATACACACAATATGCTCGATATGTGTAAATACAACATGGCATCACAACATAACTCTACGAATCAAGTATTTATTCATTAGGCTCCAAGGAGCGAGATATTACAAACATGGGTCTCTCGACCCAGCATTCAGAGCATTCAAGCAACAAGCGGAAGCATTACATGTCTGAGTACAGACATCTACAAATGAAAAAGGCTGAAGAGCCTGACTATCTACAACATCCGATCAAGATCGTAGCTGAGGAACAAGCTACTTGTTGAAGTTCATGAGAACACTAGTAAGACCGAAGTCTCTACTGCAAAAACATAAATAAAGCAACATGAGTACAAAGGTACTCAGCAAGACTTACATCAGATCCTATCATACATGCATTTGTATCAAGAAGGAAATGTGGGGTTTAGTTGCAGCAAGCCAGCTTTGACTCAGTGGCTATCCTGTTCTACGACTACGAGAAACTTCTTTGAGGTGAGATGGCGCACACGAGTCCACTAATCACCACAAAATACACTACTATGGATTCATCCCCGTCTCCCTACGAGAAGGCCATCCATAGCACTCACACTTGTCTCTAGCATTTTAGAGTATCCACTTCAAGTTCTCTATGTACCATGTAAGCATCCAAGAAGTCCATAACCGCGGACCCGGCTATTCGAATAGCTCATGTTAACCCTGCAGGGGTGTACTTCTTCACACGCGCTCTCGCCTCTTACCGCCATGTACACGTCATGTATCTCGGCAACCTTCAAGCGGAAGCCTGGCGAGGGTGTCGGCCACGACCTGACTAACCACACAAAACTCTAATCCAGGTTTATCCCCTATTCGGGTTCCATCCGCAAGGAGATCTGGCCGAGGTTTCGCTCACGGCCCCAAACGATGTGAGTAGGGTTCCCAAGCCCACCATCCGGGTGCCTCTTGGTACACCGTGCCACCTGTGCCTAGTCTGTCCCAAGCCCACCCTGCCGGGTGCCACTCGGTAGAAAAATAGCACTACCTACAAACACCAGAAACTAGTTGCGACTCCTGGACAGAGATCAAGTCGGTTAATAAGTCAAGAGAGTCAATTAAGGATCCCAATGTGTGGTAGTATCGAGTCATTGCACAACATACATAGAACTCAGTGCTTAAGGACGGTTCCGGTGAGACAACCCACCATGTACTCCTACATGGCCTCTCACCGCTACCTTTACCAAATCGTGTTCACACACTTCACTCTCAGCATCAGAACGTAGCACTACACTCCAATTCATTCCCAATGAATCAGACCTGACACAACTCTAAGCAATAGCAGGCATGGCATGGTAGGAACACAACATGGCTCAATAAACTCCTAGACATGCTAGTGGGTTTCAACTATTTACTCTGGCAATGACAGGTCATGCAGAGGAATGGGTTCAACTACCGCAGCACAAAGTAGCAGATGAATCGTTGTTGTCCTAATGCAATAACTGAGAGTAGGAGCGGGAGAGTAGGATTGTATCAGAATGAACAAGGGGGTTTGCTTGCCTGGTAGATCAACAGGGGGGCACTGCTCCTTAGACAGGTACTCTGGAGCACTCTCCAGAGCAGGACCTATCTAGAAGGAACGGTGAGGGCGATCTCCGGCGGCCGGAGATGAAGACGGCGGCGATGGCAGCTCTCCAGGGCCTCCTGAGGCGCATGGCTTGACCTGCTAAAGGTAGCGGTCATTTGCAAATCCTGGGATGAGGTCCTGAGCCACATAGCTAACTAGACCCTGCTAATTTCTGTTTAAGTTTTATTTAATCACAGTGGCCCCACGCGACAGCGTTGACCTCGCTGACGTGGCCCTTGACCGGCCCCACATGTCTGTGAGCCTAGCCATCACTATGAGACTGACCTGTGGGACCCACTGGTCAGGTTTGACCTGGACCGGGTCAGTTGACCTGCTGACGTCACAGTGACGTAGTGCTGACGCCATAACTCATTTTCTGGATTAATTTTAATTCATGAAATTCTAGAAAATAGTATAAACTTCTAAAAATCATAGAAATTCAACCGTAACTCCAAATGAAATAAACTATATATGATAAATGATCAGAAAAATCCAATCTATCCATATGTACCATTTTAATTCATGTTAGAACAACTTATAGCTGATGTTTAGCACAAATCGTATTAATGGCATTTAAATATCCACATATGGAGTTTGAATTTGAATCTTGGATTCAAACAAAAGCTGTCAGGACCCCTATCCAATGCCACACCGATCTAGCATGTAACACCTCATATCACTTTGCGGCCTCACGCACGGTATTCCCACGGGTGTTGCCTTACCAGGCCCGGGACCGTTCGTCAGCGGCACAGGTGTCTGCTAACCACGTCATTAACCTAATCTAATGACGACACGTCAGCATCACCGGAACTACGCCGGCGGCGACTAGGACGCGGCGGAGATCTTTGGGTTTCTTGCTCTGACGACCAAACGAGCGGCGAAGAGGCTCTACGCGTAGCTGGCGCTCTTACGCATCCAATGGGACCGGAGTCGGTGGCTGGGCTGGCCGGTAGCGACGGCGAGGAGCTCGGTCGCGGTGGCCGGAGCTCGGGCGTGAGCACGGTAGTGCTGCGGTGTGCGAGCTAGCGAGCTGAGGCGCTAGTGGGGGCCTACACGATGCGGTGAGTGGGTTGGACGCGTCGGGCGGACCATTTGGTCACCGGAGTCGCGTCGGCGGCGAGCGCAGGCAGCGGCGGGTTCGGGCGTAGGCGGTCCCGTGGCTACGGAGGCCTACGGGGAAGAAGAGAGGGATGGGCGGGGTCAGAGGCTCGGCGAGTCCGACGATGAGTTTGATGACACCGATGAAGAGCTCTACTATCTTCAGAAGTGCCAGGCAAGCAAAACCCCCCTTGTTCATTCCGATAAAATCCCACTCTCTCGCTCCTGCTCTCTTTTACTGCATTAGGACAACATCGATTCATTTGTTATTTGCTATGGTAGTTGAACCCCTTTATCCTCTGCATGACCTGTCATTGCCACAGTAAATAGATGAAACCCACTAGCATGAGTAGGAGTTGTTTGAGCCCTGATGTGCCTACTCATTCATGCTTGTTTGTCATGCCTGCTACTGCTTAGAGTAGAGTCGAGTCTGATTCATCGGGGATGTATTGGAATGTGGTGAACATGTCCTACTGTTGAGAGCTAAGTGTGTGAACACGATTTGGTAAAGGTAGCAATGAGAGGCCATGTAGGAGTGCATGGTGGGTTGTCTCATTGAAACCGCCCTCAGGAACTGAGTTCTGTTTTTGTGATCCATGAACAGTTACTACCATACATTGGGTTCCGGTAACTTGACCCCTCTCGACTTATTAATCAACATGATCTCTGTCCAGGAGTTGCAACTAGTTTCTGGTGTTTGTAGGTAGTGTTAGTAGTCTACCAAGTGGCACCCGGTACAGGTGGGCTTGGGACAGACTAGGCACCGTGGCCCGGTGTACCAAGTGGCACCCGGATGGTGGACTTGGGAACCCTGCATAGATCATTTGGGGCCGTGAGCGACACCCCGGCCGGATCTCCTTGCGGATGGAACCCGAATAGGCGATAAACCTAGACGAGAGACTTGTGTGGTTAGTCAGGTCGTGGTCGACTCCCTCGCCAGGCTTCCGCATGAAGGTTGCTGAGATACACAAGGTGTACATGGCGGTAAGTGGCGAGAGCGTGTGTGAAGAAGTACACCCCTGTAGGGTTAACATTATCTATTCGAATAGCCGTGTGCACGGTAAAGGACTTCTGGGTTGCCTATACAATTCATAGACAAGTGAAAGTGGTACTCTAGAATGCGAAAGATAAGCGTGAGTGCTATGGATGGCCTTCTCGTAGGGTGACGGGAGCGGATCCATAGTGGTGTATTGATATGGTGAATATGTGGACTCGTGTGCGCCACCTCAAAAGAGTTACTTGCAGTCGTAGTTCAGGATAGCCACCAAGTCAAAGCTGGCTTGCTGCAGTTAAACTCCACCACCCCCTTTTGTTGATACTGATGCATATGTAGATAGTTCTGATGTAAGTCTTGCTGGGTACATTTGTACTCACGTTTGCTTTTTTTTTGCAGGGAGACTTTAGTCTCGCTAGTAGTTCCTCGTGGACTTCGACGTTTAGCTTGTTACCTCAGCTACGATCTTGTACCCTTGGGAGGGTCTTGTAGATAGTCAGGCTTCTCAGCCTTCTTCATTTGTAGTTGTCTGTACTCAGACAAGTTAAGCTTCCGCATGTGTTTGTTGCTTGTATGCTCTGTATGTTGGGTCATGAGACCCATGTTTGTAATACTTGGCTCCTTGGAGCCTAATGAATAAATACTTGAGTCGTAGAGTTATGTTGTGATGCCATGTTGTATTTACACATATCGAGCATATTGTGTGTATGATTGAAATGCTTGGTATGTGTGGGATCCGACAACCTAGTTGTTTATCCTTGGTAGCCTCTCTTATGGGGAAATGTAGTCTTGTGCTTCCATGAGCCATAGTAGTCCGCTACAGCCCGGTTCACCTTAGTCCTGCTATCCCAGCACTACTGCTCCGAAACACTTGACTGGCCAGCATGTGATTCACTTCGTTCATGTGTCTGTCCCTTCGGGGAAATGTCACGCGGTGACATCCGGAGTCCTGCCTAGCCTGCTACAGCCTGGGTTCCCGGAGTCCTGTTAGCCCAGCGCTACAGCCTGGATTCACACGATGCTAACCGACATGCTCGATGTTGATTCATGTATGCCTGTCCCCGTAAGTTAGTGCCACTTTGGGTTCACGACTAGTCATGTCAGCTCGGGTTCTTTGTCATATGGATGCTAGCGACACTATCATATACGTGAGCCAAAAGGCGCAAACGGTCCTGGGCCTGGTAAGGCGACACCCGTGGGAATACCGTGCGTGAGGCCGCAAAGTGATATGAGGTGTTACATGCTAGATCGGTGTGGCATTGGATCGGGGTCCTGATAGCTCGTTTGTAGGTAGTGCTATTTTTCTACCAAGTGGCACCCAGCAGGGTGGGCTTGGGACAGACTAGGCACACGTGGCCTGGTGTACCGAGTGGCACCCGGATGGTGGGCTTGGGAACCCTACTCACATCGTTTGGGGCCGTGAGCGACGCCTCGGCCGGATGTCCTTGCGGATCGAACCCGAATAGGCGATAAACCTGGATTAGAGTCTTTCATGGTTAGTTAGGTTGTGGCCGACACCCTCGCCAGGCTTCCGCTTGAAGGTTGCCGAGATACAAGACATGTACATGGCGGTAAGTGGCGAGAGCGTATGTGAAGAAGTACACCCCTGCAGGGTTAACATGATCTATTCGAATAGCCGGTTCTGCGGTTATGGACTTCTTGGATGCTTACATGGTACATAGAGAACTTGAAGAGGATACTCTAAAATGCTCAACACAAGTGTGAGTGCTATGGATGGCCTTCTCGTAGGGAGACGGGGATGAATCCATAGTGGTGTATTGTGTGGTGGTTAGTGGACTCGTGTGCCCTGCTTCACATCAAAGAAGTTTCTTGTAGTCGTAGAACAAGATAGCCACTAAGTCAAAGCTGGCTTGCTGCAACTAAACCCCACATTACCTTCTTGATACAAATGCATGTATGATAGGATCTGATGTAAGTCTTGCTGAGTACCTTTGTACTCACGTTGCTTTATTTATGTTTTTGCAGCGGAGACAGTCACATCGATCTAGCCGGTAACACCTCATATCACTTTGCGGCCTCACACATGGTATTCCCACGGGTGTCGCCTTACCATGGCCCGGGACTGTTTGCGCCTTTTGGCTCACGTATATGATAGTGTCGCTAGCATCCATATGCCAGAGAACCCGGGCCGACATGACTAGTCGTGAACCCAAAGTGGCACTAACTTACAGGGACATGCATACATGAATTAACATCGAGCATGTCGGTCAGCAGCGTGCGAATCCGGGATGTAGCACTGGGCTAACAGGACTCCGGGAACCCGAGCTGTAGCAGGCTAGGCAGGACTCCGGATGTCACCGCGTGACATTTCCCCGAAGGGACTGACACAGGAACGAAGTGAATCACATGCCAGCCAGTCAAGTGTTCCAGAGCAGTAGTGCTGGGCTAGCAGGACTCCGGTGAACCGGGTTGTAGCGGACTACTATGGCTCATGGAAGCACAAGACTACATTTCCCCATAAGAGAGGCTACCAAGGATAAACAACTAGGTTGTCGGATCCCACACATACCAACCATTTCAATCATACACACAATATGCTCGATATGTGTAAATACAACATGGCATCACAACATAACTCTACGACTCAAGTATTTATTCATTAGGCTCCGAGGAGCGAGATATTACAAACATGGGTCTCATGACCCAACATTCAGAGCATACAAATCAAAGCACATGCGGGCGCTTAACATGTCTGTGTACAGACATCTATAAATGAAAAGGGCTTAGAAGCCTAACTATCTACCAGATCCTGCCGAGGGAACAAGATCGTAGTTGAGGTAACAAGCTAAATGTTGAAGTCCACGCGGAACTACAAGAAAACATGAGTACAAATGTACCCAGCAAGGCTTACATCAGAACTAACTACATATGCATCGGTATCAACAAAGGGGGTGGTGGAGTTTAACTGCAGCAAGCCAGCTTTGACTCGGTGGCTATCCTGAACTACTACTGCAAGTAACTCTTTTGAGGTGGCGCACACGAGTCCACATATTCACCAATCAATACACCACTATGGATCTGATCCCGTCTTCCTACGAGAACGCCATCCATAGCACTCACGCTTATCTTGCGCATTTTAGAGTATCCACTTTCACTTGTCTATGAACTGTTATAGGCAACCCAGAAGTCCTTTACCGCGGACACGGCTATTCGAATAGATGATGATAACCCTGCAGGGGTGTACTTCTTCACACACGCTCTCACCACTTACCGCCGTTTACACGACATGTACTCGGCAACCTTCAAGCAGAAGCCCAATGTGGGTGTCGGCCACGACCTACCTAAACACTCAAGTCTCTAGTACAGGTTTATCGCCTAGTCAGGTTCCATCCGCAGGGAGTCCGGCCGAGGTTTCCACATATGGCCCCAAACGATGTGTACAGGGTTTTGTGACACCTAACGGGCACCCAGCATACCCGGCCACATGCCTACCGCATCACAGCCCACCCCTCGGGTTAGCGCTGCCCACGGCCTCCAGCATACTACAAACACCAGAAACTACTTGCAACTCCTGGGCAGAGGATAAGGGTCATTAAGAAGCCGAGAGGGTCCATTCACTAGTAGAAAAAGGGTCAAATGTGAAGCACAATAGTGTCGGTTTGAATTTCAGCCGGCACTAATGTGTACATTAGTGCCGGTTCGTGGCGGCGATCAATAGCACCGGTTCGTGGCGAACCTTTAGTACCGGTTCATGCCACGAACCGGTACTAAAGAGGCTGTGTCAGCCTACGGTCAGGCTATGGCCCCACCATCACCATTTAATGCCGGTTCGTACCACGAACCGGTACTAATGAGGTTATGGCAAGCTGTTTTTAGTCCCACCTCGCTCCCCTAACAAGCCTTTTACCACCTTAAATATGATATTTCTCAAACTATCACAAGTACTTGGTCTTCATTGAACTCTATGTGTAGAATTTGTGGCCGCAATATGAGTCTTCATCGGTTTATAAATCGTTGATGACTCATATTGACAATTCAGATTGTACACACAAAGATCATTGATGATCAAAGTATTTTTGATGTTATAAGATCATATTGACAATTTAGACTGTAAAGAAATATAAGATCATGATCTAAATGCTCTTATATTTTTTGCGTTCAGTATGCACCAACTACTAGGCGGGAGGAGCTGTTTAGTACCGGTTCGTGGTGAACCTTTAGCACCGGTTCGTGCCACGAACTGGTACTAATGAGGTTGTGTCAGGTAAGGCTGGGCCCCACAAGCAACTTTAGTACCGGTTCATGGATGAACCAGTACTACAGTTTCTTAGTAAGCTGTTTTTTAGTCCCACCTCGCGAAGAGAGAGGGACTAGGAGCGGTTTATAAGCCCTGAGTGCAGAGACGATGAAGAAGAGGCTCAGTGCTCACGTTGCTTAGCTTCAAGCCTTCAGGAATATGGTAGACTGCACGGAGCTATGCGCAGTGCAGTTTACACTATTCCGAAAGGCTTGAAGCAAATTAACGAGCATTGCACCTCTTTTTAATTTTTAATAACTTATTACAAATCCGGACATCTTCTGTTATGGCAGAAACTAATTACACGTCGGCATTTCTTTTTTGAAACTTTGGTTATAACTCCAGACTTTGACCATCAAGTTTTGTAGAAAAGAAAAAATAGCAGAAAAAAAACTATAGCTGAAAAGAAAAAAACTATATAAAATGACCGTGAAATTGAAAATCACTACAAAATGAACTCTGAAAATGTTGAATTTTGGCAAACTAGATGAAAAACTACTCACAAATAAATAGAAGAAAATAAATATAACAGAAAAGAAAAAACAATACAAAAAACTACGCAGAAATAAATAGTAGAAAATAAAGCAAAAAAGAAAAAAAAAACTATGAAAAAATTGGGGCGCTGCCCTGTGGGCCTGCTAGGCCACGAGCGTGCAATTATAGGCCTTAAAGGCCCAGCAAACTCACAGGGCAACACGCAGAGTTTAGGCCCACCAGCCTGCTATATAGAGGAGTTCAAAGAGGTAGCCGCGGCTGGGTTTATAAACCAGTGCGGCTGCCCTTCGCCCGGCGAGGTGGGACTAAACTTTGGGGTGGCAGCGTGAGGCCTTTAGTACCGGGTCGTGGAACAAACCAGCACTAAAGGGGGGTGAGGGAGTCCTGGACTAGGGGGTGTCCGGACAGCCGGACTATCATCATCAGCCGGACTATCGTCGTCGGCCGGACTCCAAGACTATGAAGATACAAGATTGAAGACTTCATCCCGTGTCCGGATGGGACTTTCCTTGGCGTGGAAGGCAAGCTTGGCGATACGGATATGTAGATCTCCTACCATTGTAACCGACTCTATGTAACCCTAGCCCTCTCCGGTGTCTATATAAACCGGATGGCTTTAGTCCGTAGGACCCAACAACCATTACAACAATCATACCATAGGCTAGCTTCTAGGGTTTAGCCTCCTTGATCTCGTGGTAGATCTACTCTTGTAACATCCACATTATCAATATTAATCAAGCAGGACGTAGGGTTTTACCTCCATCGTGAGGGCCCGAACCTGGGTAAAACATCGTGTCCCTTGTCTCCTGTTACCATCCACCTAGATGCACAGTTCGGGACCCCCTACCCGAGATCCACCGGTTTTGACACCGACATTGGTGCTTACATTGAGAGTTCCTCTGTGTCGTCACCGATAGGCTTGATGGCTTATTCAATCAACAACACAGTCCTGGGTGAGACTTTTCTCCCCGGACAGATCTTCGTATTCGGCAGCTTCGCACTGCGGGCCAATTCGCTTGGCCATCTGGAGCAGATCGAAAGCTACGCCCCTGGCCACCAGGTCAGGTTTGGAAGCCTAGACTTCACGGACGATATCCATGGAGACTTGATCTTCGATGGATCCGAGCCGCAGCCGAGCGTGCCGCACTGTCACGATGGGCACGATCTAACTCTGCCGCCAGACAGTACCTTGGAGGCCGCACACGAATCCGCTCCGACCCATAGTCTGGAGCCGATCCCGCAGATCGAGGACGGGTGGTTGGACACCACCTCGGGAGCTGCAACTTCCACGGCGATGGAGCCGAACACTAACCTCGTCCCTTATAAAGCTCATGACTCCGAGGTGCCGGACTCCCTACCGTACTCCGAACCTGCTGCGCCCCTGCCAATCGAATCTGATTGGGCGCCGATCATGGAGTTCACCGCTACGGACATCTTTCAGCACTCACCCTTTGGCGACATCCTGAAATTGCTAAAGCATCTCTCGCTACCCGGAGAGCCCTGGCCGGACTATGGCCAGAATGGTTGGGATGCGGACGACAAATAAATTCAAAGCCCACCCACCACCCACTTTGTAGCCACTGTCGATGATCTAACCGACATGCTAGACTACGACTCCGAAGACATCGACGGTATGGACGATGATGCCGGAGAAGATTAAGAACCAGCGCCTACAAGGCACTAGAAGACCACCTCGTCATACGACATATACATGGTGGACACCCCAAAAGATGGGGACGTCGAAGAAACAGCGGAGGAAGATTCCTTAAAGAAACAGCCCAAGCGCCGACGTCAGCGGCGCCGCTCTAAATCCCGCCACAGCAAGAATGGAGATTCCGGCACAGGAGATAACAACACCCCAGAAAGTGCCCAAGACAACCCACTCCAGCAAGATTCAGTGCAGAAGGATGCAGAAGCAAGCCCTCACGAGAGAGCGGCAGACGAAGAGGTTGAGGACGATAATTACATACCTCCCTCCGGAGACGAGGCAAGCCTCGACGATGACGAATTCATCGTGCCTGAGGATCCCGTCGAACAAGAGCATTTCAGACGCAGGCTAATGGCCACGACAAATAGCCTAAATAAAAAGCAGCAACAGCTTCAAGCTGATCAAGACCTGCTGGCCGATAGATGGACCAAGGTCCTTGTGGCCGAAGAGTATGAACTCGAACGCCCCTCCAAAAGCTACCCAAAACGCAAGTTGCTCCCCCGACTAGAGGAGGAAGCATACAAACCTTCATCACCAGCGCACAATATGGCAGACCGACCACCTCGAGGCCGCGACAGAGAGGCATCTAGGCCCTCCACCAGAACCGTACCCCGGCACCGCTCAAAAAGTACGAAGCCATGGGGGAACGCGCCGGACTTGCGGGATATATTGGAGGACAAGGCAAGACAATCCAGATCTATCTATGGATCACGTGGGCGCCCCACGACCCACGACGAATACCGTCGCACCGGATACAACAACTCCGGCCGGGCCGAACACAGCAGACAACGCTCTCTTGAGCTACGTCGTGATATTGCTTAATACAGAGGCGCCGCACACCGGCTATGCTTCACTGATGATGTAATGGATCATCAAATCCCTGAAGGGTTTAAACCCGTCAACATTGAATCCTACGATGGCACAACAGACCCCGCGGTTTGGATCGAGGATTATCTCCTTCATATCCATATGGCCCGCGGCGACGATCTTCACGGCATCAAATATCTCCTGCTCAAGCTTAAAGGACCAGCCCGACATTGGCTCAACAGCCTGCCCGCAGAGTCAATTGGGTGTTGGGAGGACCTGGAAGCCGCATTCCTCGACAACTTCTAGGGCACATATGTGCGACCACCAGACGCCGATGACCTAAGCCACATAATTCAGCAGCCAGACGAATTGGCCAGACAATTCTGGACACGGTTCTTAACAAAGAAAAATCAAATCATCGACTGTCCGGATGCAGAGGCCCTCGCAGCCTTCAAACATAACATCCGCGACGAGTGGCTGGCCCGGCACCTAGGACAGGAAAATCCGAAATCCATGGCAGCCCTCACATCACTCATGACCCGCTTCTGTGCGGGAGAGGACAGCTGGCTAGCTCGCAGCAACAACCTCAGTAAAAATTCTGGCAGTCCGGATACTAAGGACCACAATGGCAGGTCGCGTCGAAACATGAACAAACACCGCATTAACAGCGACAACAATGAGGATACGGCAGCCAACGCCGGATTCTGAGGCTCTAAACCCGGTCAACGGAAGAAGCCATTCAAAAGAACCACTCCGGGCCCGTCCAATTTGGACCGAATACTCGACCGCTCTTGCCAAATACATGGCACCCCCGAAAAGCCAGCTAACCACACCAACAGAGATTGTTGGGTATTCACGCAGGCAGGCAAATTAATTGCCGAAAACAATGACAAGGGGCTACACAACGATGATGAGGAAGAGACCCGGCCGCCGAACAATAGAGGACAGAAGGGCTTCCCCCACAAGTGTGGACGGTAAATATGATATACGCAACGCATATACCCAAGATGGAGCGGAAGCGTGCACTAAGGGACGTATATGCGATGGAGCCAGTCACCCCAAAGTTCAATCCATGGTCCTCTTGCCCGATCACTTTCAATCGAAGAAACCATCCGACCAGTATCCGCCATCGCGGATTCGCCGCATTGGTTTTAGACCCAATCGTCGATGGATTTCACCTCACGAGAGTCCTGATGGACGGCGGCAGTAGCCTGAACCTGCTTTATCAGGATATAGTGCGCAAGATGGGCATAGACCCCTCAAGGATTAAACCTACAAAGACGACCTTCAAAGGCGTCATACCAGGTGTTGAGGCCAATTGTACAGGCTCAGTCACACTGGAAGTGGTCTTCGGATCCCCGGATAATTTCCGAAGCGAAGAGTTAATCTTTGACATAGTCCCTTTCCGCAGTGGCTATCACGCTCTGCTCGGTCGAACCGCGTTCGCAAAGTTCAACGCGGTGCCGCATTATGCATACCTCAAGCTCAAAATGCCAGGCCCTCGTGGAGTCATCACGGTCAACGGAAATATGGAACACTCCCTCCGAACGGAGGAACATACAGCGGCTCTCACGGCAGAAGTACAGAGCAGCCTTCTAAGGCAATTCTCGAGTCCGGCCGTTAAACGACCGGACACGGCCAAACGCGCCCGGAGCAACATCAATCAAGACCACCTGGCACGTTCCGAGCATGCGTAGCAATGTGGCCCCAACCCCAACCCTCGCATGATTGCAAGACAAGCTCTCCGCGTACATCATTACTCTCTGGAGATACCATGGGCATAGGGGGAGGGGCACGACCACAACAGACCCAGAGTGCGGCTCGACCACACCAGGGGCTCCCAAGCGTGTCGCTCTTTTTATTTTTATTTTTTCTTATTTTTATACAAAGGACTCCGTCCACCAGAGGCTCTGTCCGTCGGCGAACCTGCCGAACTCATGATGCAACAGCCAGGGAGCGACAAAGGCTGCGACGAACACTCTGGTGGTCTCCATTACGAGCATTAAATTTGTTCAATACACCATTCCGCAGCCTACCCCTGGAGGGAGACACCTTTAATTACTACAATCCCTTGCTTACCGCACTATCTGTATCATTCTGCACTCATAGCAGAATTTCTTGAATAAATAATGCAGCACTTTTTGCATATAATTGCATTACTTTACATATATGTTCACTTATGACATCTTGCACCCGTATATTTTGGTACGGCCGAATACAACAGGGGCTTATGTTCCCCGCATTATGGTGTGAATAAGTCCGAACACTTTCACAAGTGCGGCACCCCGAACTTATAGCATTATATGAATCGGCTCTAAATCATGTCTTGGGTCAATAGTTGGGTTTGCCCGGCTCCCATGTTTTGGTACCTTACGTTCCGTTCTATCGGCTAAGGTAGCACTGGGCGAACCACTGCGATTGCGCCCCAGTTGAGCTGGGTTAACGCCTCAGTGGAGAAAGCTAAAACTGACTGGCATGATAAGGCGAGAGACTGGTCGCTGTTCGAGAGGTCTTTTCGAGTCCCTAAAGACTTATGCTGCTTCGAGCAGAGAACCGGATAATGTCCGGCCAAGGCGTGGATAGCGCCCCGAACTCGGTCTTCCGAATACTAGGGGCTTCGCCGAAATTTAAAATTATAGAATTCTATGGCTAAGTGAGAGTGTTCAAGCATTATAAGTCCGGTTGCCTTGTTCATTGTGTTGAGCGCCTCCCTAGATGGACCCAAAAATGGGAACAAGAGTGCTCAAGTTTATCCTGAACACCCCAGCACTCGTGGCATGGGGGCTGAAGCCGACGACTTGCCATCTCTCAGATTTGATAAACAGCCGCATAGAAGGTAATATTTTAAATCAATAAGCGTTGCTTAGCGCATATGAACGAAGTTTTCAGCGCACAGGATAACAAAATGCGAATTTACTCAATAATTACATCTCTGGGGCACTCATCCGCAATCTTGCGGGCACCCTTCAAGATAGTCTTATAATACATCTCGGGCATACGATACTCTTTGCCCGCTGGCGGCGCGTCAGTGATAAGCTTCTCCGCATCCAGCCTGCCCCAGTGCACCTTTGCGCGGGCAAGGGCCCGACGAGCACCTTCAATACAGGCGGAGCGCTTGATGACCTCCACCGAGGGGCACGCATCCACCAGCCGCCGCACGAGGCCGAAGTAGCTCCCAGGCATGGCCTCTCCAGGCCACAGCCGGATTATGAGGCCCTTCATGGCCTGCTCGGCTACCTTGTGGAGCTCGACCAGCTGCTTCAACTAGTCGCTAGGGGGCACCGGATGGCCGGCCTCAGCGTACTGAGACCAGAAGACCTTCTCCGTTGAGCTCCCCACCTCGGCTCGGTAGAATGCGGCGGCATCGGACACACTGCGAGGCAGATCTGCAAACGCCCCTGGAGAGCTCCGAATTTGGGTAAGTAACACGTAATTTACATTCACATGCTTGCTTTGCATGAAAAATGCCTTACCCGCCGCTATCTTCTTCACCTCCTCAATCTCCTGAAGGGACTTATGGGCCTCGGCCTTGGCAGCTTTGGCACTTTCAAGAGCCGAGGCAAGCTCGGACTCTCGAGTCTTTGAGTCGCGCTCCAAACTCTCATGCTTTTCCATGAGAGCTTGGAGCTCTTTCCGCACCTCCGCCACCCACGCCTCCTGCTTCTCTCGCTCTGCTCGTTCCGCGGCCGCATTGTGTTCGGCCGCGGACACAGCCTCCTTCAGGGTTGCCACCTCGTTCGTGGCCCCTGTAGTACACACGTTATCCTTGTTATTTTTTCGCAACCTAAATCCTTTTCTGTAAGGTAAAAATTGAAAGTGGTGTTACTCACCTTCTTTGTCCCCGAGCTGCTTCTTGGCACGGCCGAGCTCTTGCTCGGACCACTCGAGCTCCTGCTTCAAAGCACCGACCTCCGCAGTCAGTGCGGCAGAGGTCAGTAGCGCAGTCTGCAAACCCATATTGACATAAATTTTTTAGCAACCCTGCGTATATCTTTTTTAGATCCTCAGTCCGGCTTTTTCTTTCCGAACACCGAACCGAGCATCAGGGGCTACTGTCTATGCGGTATTACATTACATATTTTTAACTTCTTACCTCAAAGCCTGATAGAAGGCTACTGCAGGCTTCGGTCAGCCCGCTCTCGGCGAGCTGAACCTTCTGAATCACCGCACTCATAATAGTGCGGTGTTCTTCCTTGAGGGAAGCGCCTTTGAGCGCCTCCAACAAGTTGTCCGGCGCCTCCGGTTGGACGGAGGCTGCCGGTGTCACAGTCTTGCCCTTCTTGCGAAGGGGCCGCCGGCCGGACTCTGGAACCACTCCGGGTTCCGACGTGGAGTCCGGCGCAAAGTCCGGGAGGCTGCCTTGTGGCGCCTCCGGAGCCTCCTCCTAATGAGTCCCTTCTCGGGATCCCACCTCGGCGTCCTCAACGTCGCGAGGGGTGGAGGCAGTCGGGATGGAGTCTACATCCGACGGAGCCAACGACCCGCTCGATGAAGCGGGGAGATCATCATCGGCCGGACTACAGGTAGCGTGCGGCATTAGAAGGACACTATGTGACACAAAAGATAAATTATAAATCATTCAGGAATTCGGATACTTACGATCTCGCTGGAGGCCTGGCCCTTGAAGGCCACTCTTCGTCGCCAACGTTGGCGTTGGCGGAGCTGTCCGAGGGAATAGTCATTTCCCTCTTGGACCCTTCGGCCTCCCCTGTTGGGGAAGCCTTCCTCTTCCTCTCTCCTTCCTCTGGGAGAGAGTCCTCTTTCTCCCCCTCGCCTTTGGGGGAGGAGTCCGCCTTGGAGTCGTCGGACACCTGAAAACGGGAACTCTTTCGAGTACCCGTGGCCTCCTTCTTGGCCTTCTTCTCCGGCACCACATGCGGTGCCGGAACCAGCAGCCCCGCTAGACGGGCGTCTACTGGGTTTTCTGGCATGGGAGCCGGACAGATGATCTGCTCAGCCTTCTTCATCCAGTCCTGTCAAAGGAAAAGGGGGATTAAATCCCGCATAAGGTCGAACCATTAAAAACAAGTGTCCCATAAAGGGGTAGAATCACTTACCTCGTCAGCTGGATGCTGCGAGCGAAATTCGCGATCTTTAGTAGCGGATGCGGGAGCTTCGGCACCCTTGAAGAGCACTTTCCAGGCATCTTCGTACCTAGTGTCGAAGAGCCTGCTCAAGGTCTGGTGCTACGCCAGATTGAACTCCCACAATTTAAATGCCCGTTCTTGGCACGGGAGAATCCGGCGGATGAGCATGACTTGGACCACGTTGACAAGCTTGACCTTCTTGTTCACCAGCCTCTGGATACAGGCTTGGAGTCCGGTCAGCTCCTCCGAATCACCACAGATCAGGCCACTCTCCTTCCAAGAGGTGAGCCGCATGGGGATCCCAGATCTAAATTCGGGGACCGCCACCCATTTAGGGTCACGCGGCTCGGTGATATAGAACCACCCCGATTGCCATCCCTTGATGGTTTCAATGAAGGCACCCTCGAGCCAGACAACATTGGGTATCTTACCCAACATGGCGCCTCCGCACTCCGCTTGAGTGCCCTTCACCACCTTCGGCTTGACATTGAAGGTCTTGAGCCACAAGCCAAAGTGAGGCTGGATGCAGAGGAAGGCCTCGCACACGACGATAAACACCGAGATGTTGAGGATGATGTTTGGCGCCAGATCGTGGAAATCTAGGCCGTAGTAGAACATGAGCCCCCGGACAAATGGATGCAATGGGAAGCCCAGTCCGCAGGGGAAGTGGGGAAGGAATACGACCCTCTCATGGGGCCTGGGGGTGGGGATGAGCTGCCCCTCGTCGGGCAGCCGGTGCGCGATATCGCCGGATAGATATCCGGCGCTGCGCAGTCTTTTGATGTGCCCCTCCGTAACGAGGAGGTAATCCACTTGCCTCCCGCTCCAGACATGATTGGAGAAGGTTGAGACGAGATGTGCGGGCTTGGGCGCTGGAGCTCTAGTGCACGGAGATGGATAAGCTAAGGAGGAAGAAGGCGCAGGTAAAAGGATTGGATCTTTATCCCCTTATATGGGCGGACGAAAACTATGTGTCCCCACCGGCCTGGTAAAACTCGCTTATCTCCCAAGCGCCACCATCAATGGCACGGTTGGGTTACCCACGTCCGTATTGATGAGAATCCCGGAATAAGGGGAACACGGTCTCTGCTCCAACGAGACATGCCAAGGAAACCGCTTCGCTAAACGCGCTGAGGTGGTATAGTAAAAAACGATTCAAGTAAAGGCTTGGTAGTGGTGTGACGTCATGCCACAAAATACATCAGCAGATTGAACTTATGTACATATTATTCTCTCTACGGTGGAATGTGGAATTTATTTTGCAGAGCCGGACACTATCCTGGTGTTCACAATCTTCTATGAATTATTCGGAGGAGGAACCCGCCTTGCAATGCCGAAGACAACATGCGCGCCGGACTCATCGTCATTGAAGCCTGGTTCAGGGGCTACTGAGGGAGTCCTGGACTAGGGGTGTCCGGACAGCCGGACTATCATCATCAGCCGGACTATCGTCGTCGGCCGGACTCCAAGACTATGAAGATACAAGATTGAAGACTTCGTCCCGTGTCTGGATGGGACTTTCCTTGGCGTGGAAGGCAAGCTTGGCGATACGGATATGTAGATCTCCTACTATTGTAACCGACTCTATGTTACCCTAGCGCTCTCCGGTGTCTATATAAACTGGATGGCTTTAGTCCGTAGGACACAACAACCATTACAACAATCATACCATAGGCTAGCTTCTAGGGTTTAGCCTCCTTGATCTCGTGGTAGATCTACTCTTGTAACATCCACATTATCAATATTAATCAAGCAGGACGTAGGGTTTTACCTCCATCGAGAGGGCCCGAACCTGGGTAAAACATCATGTCCCTTGTCTCCTGTTACCATCCGCCTAGACGCACAGTTCGGGACCCCCTACCCGAGATCCGCCGGTTTTGACACCGACAGGGGGCCTTTAGTACCGGTTTGTGCCACCACCCGGTACTAAAGGGGGTCGCCTCCCGCCGCTTGGCCTGGCCAAACCAGGCCTTTAGTACCGGTTGGTCGCTCCAACCGGTACTAAAGGGGGGGTCTATATATACAACACGTCCAAAAATTTCGTTTTCCCTCTCTGTTTGTTCCTCTGTTTCCTTCTTCGTCGCCGTCGCCGCCGCCCTCGATCGTCTCCGTCGCCGCCCTCGTCCCCGTCGCCACCCCCGTCCCCGTCGCCGCCCCCGTCCCCATCGCCGTCGCCGTCTCCGTCGCCGCCCCGGGCCTGCCCCTTGCCGTCGCCTCGCCGTCGCCGTCGCCCCGCTGTGAGCTCTCCCCTCTAACCCCTCTCCCTCGCCCCCGGCGGCCACCATGGGTGCCGCCCCTCCCCGAGCACACACACACACACACAAGAGCATGATTGACACACACACACACATATGTATGAATTAGTTTAGATTATTTAGATTATTATTGTTTTAGTTATCAAAAAATTTTATATGGAAATTAGTCTTTAATTAGTGTTTAATTACTATGGAATTTTTTATGTTTAATTAGTATATAATTTACATTATTATTATTAGTATATAATTAGTGTTTAATGTTTAGTAAATATAATGCTTAGTTGAACTAGTTGAATTAATATATAGAACTAGTTTATTTTTAGTAAATGCTTAGTTGAACTTGTTGAATTAATATATAGAACTAGTTTATTTTTAGTAAATGCTTAGTTGAACTAGTTGAATTAATATATAGAACTAGTTTATTTTTAGTAAATGCTTAGTTGAACTTGTTGAATTAATATAATAATTAACTAGTTTATATAATGCTTAGTTGAACTAGCTAGTTGAATTAATATATAGAACTAGTTTATTTTTAGTAAATGCTTAGTTGAACTTGTTGAATTAATATATAGAACTAGTTGGTATGTGCCAATACTGTGAAGACCAGCGCGACCAGTGCGACAGAAATTTCCTTGTTAATGCTAGGCGATTCAGCATCAAGCTGGATGAGACTTTCGAATTCGATACAGTAAGTCACAACGACAAATCTGTTTTCGTAATTAAGCATGACTTATATATGCTTCATTTGCCTGACTTATAATTTTTAATTTTCACTATTCTACTAGCGCATCCCATGCCATGCAAGAATTTTTGTCTTGGATAAGATAGGTTTCAAAGATATGGAAACTATGGAGGTAAAGAGAGCTTACCTAAAAACTGAGCATGATGGTTATACTTTCGACGTCAAAGTATACAATGCACACACATACACCTATTTTGAATGCAAAACTTGGCAAGCACTATGCAAGGCTTATGCATTTGAGCCTGGTATGGTTATCACCTTTGATATTCGTCCGGAAGATGATATTGAAGGTAATAGAGACATATGGGTCGATGTGCAGACGCCTCTAGTTCTACCATTGTGTGAGTTCTTCTCAAATATAGTTTTGTCTTTGATATTGCTTATTTCAAAAATAACTGACAACTAATTTCTATTGACAGCTTATCTCCATTCAACCAAACATGTCCGGCGCTTGGTAGACAGGACCTTCTACTGTCCCGGAGCTGAACTAAACTGCGAGGAGATAAGTCATTATGTTTCATGGCTTGAGGATCTTCATACTGTCAAGACAATTTTTTTTCCTGCACTTAGAAATGTTAGTACTCAAAACGTGCTACCAATAGTGATGGTATTGAACTACGGTCACATCTATTTAGGAATGATGGTAAGATATTTACTATTCGTCCTCAGTGCAGATTTTGCATACATATTTTTTTTGCTAAACTTTCATTGCTAAGTATATTAATTAAGTACTATACGATGTTCTTCAACAGGGACTCCCGATGACAGTTGTGCCTCAGGGGATCGAGACTAAAGGTCAGATGTCAATTGTTAGCTTACGGCCAAGATATCCTGCATTGCACATGAATGCATTCAGGATTTCTAGAAGCGATGAATGCCTAATAGTGAAAGATTGGAGGAAAATTGTTAATGATCGCAGAGAAGTACTAGGGGGCAGCAATGAGAAGCGCAGCCCACGACTAGGAGACAGGTTCATCGGCATACTCCAGTATGATCAATCAGGAGAGATATACATGTTTGATGCTATTTTACCAGAGAGAGAGTAGCTAGCAGGAGTGATTTAGCTAGTTCTTCATGCTGCTCTTGATTAGTACTTGTCCTTTCATGTCCGTGTTCTTCGTTCTGAACTTAAGTGATTTGCTTTTGTGGTGTTATATATGAACGCTTATAATATCATGACAATCATGTTCAACTCGATGATTGGTTCTACTAGAAATTCTATTTATATATATATATATATATATATATATATATATATATATATATATGCATAACGTTTACAATGTGTAGTATCGTAAAATACCAGCAAACGAAAAAGAATTAAAATGGAAACACAAAATTAAATGAAAAAGAAATCATAAAACTAAAAACCCCCAAACCTTATAGTATCGGTTGGTCTTACCAACCGGTACTAAAGGGCTCCAGGCCCCCAGAGCTGGCTCGTGCCACGTGGTTGCCCTTTAGCACCGGTTCGTGCTGAACCAGTACTAAAGGGGGGGGCCTTTAGTGACCACAATTTAGTGCCGGTTATGGAACCAGCACTAAAGGGCCTTACGAACCGGTGCTATTGCCCGGTTCTGCACTAGTGATTGGTTTCGGGCCCAATGCGTGGTAGTAACTGTTTCATGGATCACAAACACAGAACTCAGTTCCTGAGGACGGCTTCAATGAGACAACCCACCATGTACTCCTACATGGCCTCTCACCGCTACCTTTACCAAATCGTGTTCACACACTTAGCTCACACATAGTAGGACATGTTCACACACCTCTGATTCATCCTCGATGAATCAGACCTGACTCAACTCTAAGCAGTAGTAGGCATGACAAACAAGCATGGATGAGTAGGCACAACAGGGCTCAAACAACTCCTACTCATGCTAGTGGGTTTCATCTATTTACTGTGGAATGACAGGTCATGCAAAGGATAAAGGGGTTCAGCTACTGCAGCAAGTAACAGATGAATCCTTGTTGTCCTAATGCAGTAAAAGAGAGCAGGAGCGAGAGAGTGGGATTGTATTGGAATGAACAAGGGGGTTTTGCTTTCCTGGCACTTCTGAAGATAGTATAGTTCTTCATCGGTGTCATCGTACTCATCATCGGAACCACGTCTATCGAGAGGGGACAAATACCGGCAACAGAGAAAGAACACAATCAATGCAATGCACAATATGATGCCTGATCATGACATGGCAATATGCTGTGATTTGAGCTAATGCAACAAAAGGTCATTTTGATTGAAGTGGAATTCAAAACTAGATCAAATTCCAACTCCAAATCTATTATCAAATTTGTCCTAATTATGTTTCATCCTAAACAGTGAGGTTAACTTTCTCAAACATGCATGAAAATGATACATATGGATAGTTGCATTTTTCTGATATTTTTTCATATATAAATTATTTCATTCTGAGCTACGGTTGATTTTCTATGATTTTTAGAAGTTTTGGCTATTTTCTGGAATTTCTTGAATAAACTTAAATCCAGAAAATGCTTTACTACGTCAGCATTGCATCATGGTGACGTCAGCAGGTCAACAGGGGCTGGCCCGGGTCAAACCCGACATGTGAGGTCCACATGTTAGTGTAATAGGGCAGGAACAAAGGCTGACCAGTGGGTCCAGGTCAACGGTGACGTGTTAGGGTCAAACTAATAGGCAGGCCCATTGTGGTTAGTGCTAATCTAACAGAGAAATAAAACTGATTAGTTTAGGCACTAGGGCCAACATGGCAGTGGCTCTAGAGGTGGTTTAGCTGGGTCATTAGTGGCTAATGATGAGCCATGTCATCAGTCGCCGAAGTTTCGCCGGCGATGACCATTTCGCACAGCGGAGATCGTCGGGATCTCGCTACAGCCCACGGTTTGAGGCGGGGTTTGCTCCTACGGCTTCTTGGCGTTCTCGCGCATCTAGTGGTGGTAGTGGAAGCAGCTGGGATGGCCGGGGTTGACGGCGGCGAGCACTTCCGCGGCGGCGGGAGACGGGCATGCTCGGACACGGCATTTTGGTGCACGGGAGGACGAGTTGCGGGTTGATACGGAGTCCTACGGACTCGCTGAGCACGGTGACGCTCTCAGGCGCGGCGGAGGTGGGCTCTACCCACGGCGGCGACGAAGTGCAACGACGGCGAGCTTCGGTCGGGGTGGCCAATGGGGCTAGAGGAGGAAATCAACAAAGGGGAGAGAGGGTTTGGGAGCAGGGGCTCACGGCGAGTGTAGCCAATGCTGTCAGGACCCCGATTCTAAGTCACACCGATCTAGCCTGTAACACCTCATATCACTTTGCGGCCTCACGCACGGTATTCCCACGGGTGTCGCCTTACCATGGCCCGGGACCGTTTGCGCCTTTAGGCTCACGTCTATGATAGTGTCGCTAGCATCCATATGACAGAGAACCCGGGCCGACATGACTAGTCATGAACCCAAAGTGGCACTAACTTACAGGGACAGGCATACATGAATCAACATCGAGCATGTCGGTCAGCAGCGTGTGAATCCAGGCTGTAGCACTGGGCTAACAGGACTCCGGGAACCTGGGCTGTAGCAGCCTAGGCAGGACTCCGGCATTTCCCCGAAGGGACAGACACAGGAACGAAGTGAATCACATGCCGGCCAGTCAAGTGTTCTGGAGCAGTAGTGCTGGGCTAGCAGGGCTCCGGCGAACCGGGATGTAGCGGACAACATGGCTCATGGATGCACAAGACTACATTTCCCCATAAGACAGGCTAGCAAGGATAAAAACTAGGTTGTCGGATCCCACACATACCAAGCATTTCAATCATACACACAATATGCTTGATATGTGTAAATAAAACATGGCATCACAACATAACTCTACGACTCAAGTATTTATTCATTAGGTTCCGAGGAGTGAGAGAGTAGGATTGTATTGGAATGAACAAGGGGGTTTGCTTGCCTGGTAGATCAATAGAGGGGCCACTGCTCCTTAGACAGGTACTCTGGAACGGACTCCGGAGTAGGACCTATCGAGAAGGAACGGTGTCGGTAATCAATACACAAGCATATGCAACAATATGATGCATGAACATGGCATGTAGATGTGATGCTGTTTAGCTAATGCAACTAGCATTCATTTGGTTGAAGTTCATTTGAACCAAGAGTTTAAATGCAACTCCAAATTAACTCTTTATAAATGCCATTTACACGTTTTCACTTATATAGTAGGTATAAGTTGGTTTGTCATGCATGAAACTAGTACAGATGGAAAGATTGAATTTTTCTGATAATTTTTCATATATAAATTATTTCAATCTGAGCTACGGTTGAATTTCTATGATTTTTGAAGTTTATAACATTTTCTGGAATTTTCTGATTTAAATTAAATCGAGAAAATAAATAACTGCGTCAGCATGACGTCATGCCTGCATCAGCAGTTCAACGGTGCTGACCAGGTCACATCTAACGTGTGGGGTCCACACGTCAGTGACTCAGGGTTAAACAGGGGTTAGTTTAAGCCTAATTCAAAGATTAGGGCGCCGGGGCCCACTGTCAGCGTCGGGGGTTAGATTAGGTGGTGATTAGCTTAAGCTAATCACCTGATGAGCCGGACTCACCTGACAGGCCGGCGCGGTCAAAGCGGTCAACCCCACCGGCGTTAAGCCGCCGGCAAGGCCCGAGACGGTGAAGCGCCGTGGAAACGGGCTACAGTGCCCCGTTCGCAGCATGGTTGGGCTCGTTCGAGAGCCCAGACCAGCGCGCGTCATGCGGTGGTGCCAGCTGGGCCTGGGGTGGCCGGAGGCGACAGCGAGGAGCTCGGCCGCGGCGGCCGGAGCTCGGGTGATGCGCGAGCGCCGCTGTGGTGCGCGTGCGGGAGAGTTGGAGTGCTCGTGTGTGCGTGCATGATGCGGTGAGGGCGATGGACACGGCCGGTGGAACAAATGGTTGCCCAAGGCGCATCGGCGGCGAGCGCAGGCGGCAGCTTGTGCGGTCGAGCTAGGTGCAGTCGCTACAGCGTGCGAGGAGGAGAACGGAGATGGGAAGAACGGACAGTAGCTCACAGCGGTCACGACGAATGGGTCGGCGAGGTCGGGGAGGAACCGGAGCGGTCGTAGTGGCGAAGGGGATCTCCGGCGACCCGAGGAGGAAGAAGGGGTCGGGGACGACGCTGCAGGGCGCTTCCGCTCGCGTGGCTTGGTGGGGAGGACGATGACATCGTGACGGAGCTCGGAGACACGTCGGTGAGGCGAGGGGAGGACGGTGGCCACGGTGGTGCTTGTCGGCGCACTCCGGCTCGTTCGGGCGGCTGTGAGGGAGAGAGCAGACGAGAGGAGTGGAGGAGTGGATAGGCCAGGGAGGTTGGGGCGGTGCCGATGAGAGACATCGCGGCGTCGCGCTGGCAGGGGAGGCAGGCAGGCGAGCTGGTGGCGTGGCGCTCTGCCCGTGCATGCGCGTCGGCCACACGCCTGGCCAACTGGCGCCAGGAGGACGACGGCGGTGGTGGGCTGGGCCGGCCTGTTGGCTGCTGGGCTGCACAGGGAGGTAAGCGCCAGGTAGGTTTTTTTCCCATTTTGTTTCTTTTCAATTTTTCTGACATATGTTTTGATTTAATAATAATACTAAATCATTTTATTTTCTTATGCCAATTTTTGCAGGAACTAGTGGTATTATTTCAGAGCTCCTCAACAAATGGCACAATTTTTGGACATATATTATACATATATAACATATATATATCCAATGCAAATAATTATGCATTAATTCCAAATGCCCAAAATAAATACTTATGATCTCCTAAAAATATTGGTTTGATTTTTATCTCTGTCCAATATTTTCAGAGAGCAACACGAGCATTTTCTTGGACCCTTTTGGAGCAATTTTTATTTGGGTCATTTCCAGAAATGATTCTGAGGGTTTCACAAATCCCCAATTCAAATTTAAATGAAATTTAAACATGATGCACACATGACTAGCTAGTCTAGGTCATACCAGAACTAGAGATGTGACAAATGCTTAGCCCGTTTTTATTTTTCGATAACATTGCTGGCCCAACCCAACATTATAATTAGAATCAGCCCAGCAAAATCGTGTATTTCTAGAAAGTGCAAATGGCCTGTAAATTTTTAGGAAATAAAATAAATGGGTTGCATGGACGCTACATTATTTGTTCACCCAGCCGAGCTAATGGCTGTAGTTCAAAAAAAAAGATCAAAATGACTGTAAATTCTACAGCGCAAAAAAAGACTGTAAATTCTGAAAAAATGGGTCGAATACGTGCCACATTTTTGGAGGCTGAAATGTGGGCCAATAGGTCGAAGCCAATGCAAGTCGTTGTCAATTTAGTCAACAAATGATTCTGACATGTTAGCCGTTGGATTTGCATCCAACGACCGACATCCAGCTTCAATCTCTCGTCTTCTTCCTCCAGCACCATCGGGACCACCTTCCGCCTCCTGCTGCTAGCAGCTCTGCTTAGCACGCTTCGCTATGAAGCGCTACTCCACCATTGGCTAGGCCATCCCTCCACCCCTCCACACCTCCTGTTCTTCTCCACCGACTGTCGAACCACACCGCACTAGAACCAGTTAACCCTCGTACACCTCTCCCTCTGCGACTCTACTCCCGTGTCTTCCCATCTCCGGCTCGTTGTTGTCCGCGGCCTCACCGTCATCCACCACCTTGGATGCGCTCGGCGCGGCATGGTCAACATGGTCCACGAACGACACCATCGGAAGTAGACTGTGCGTGGAGAGGCTGACAGCTGGTTCCATGGCCGCACACAAGGAAATGCCTCCTTATTACGCGCAAAATTATGATTCCTCCAGCTGACATATGGGACCCACCGGAAGGGCCTCTGTATTTCGTGAAAAAAACGTGCCCCCCGCTGACAGGTCAGACCCACCAGCTATCTTCGCACGCAAGGAAGTGCCTCCTTATTACGCACAAAAAAATGAATACCCCCGCTGCCAGCTGGAACCCAGCATAGTGGGAGGCTGACTTGTGGGCCTACCAAGTTGACGGGGACGGAGGGCTTTGTCAACTTAGTCAATATGAACGATTCTAGCTCATGTTACCGTATGATGTTCATCCAACGGCCGTAGTGCTTCTTCAACCTCTGGTCTTCTTGCTCCAGCCGCCCAAACCAGCGCCGGTCGTGCCTCGTGCTCCTTCCTGCCATAGCCAGCTGCGATGCGGCGGAGGCCTCACCACCCCTTACTACTCCCACCGCTGGCCAGGCCATCCCTCTACTCACCCACACCCCCTGTTATTCTGTAGCGACGACAGCCTCACACCGCAGCGAACCAGCGAACCCTCGTACTCCTCTATGCGTGGGCATCCACTGCCACGTCTACCCCGGCTCCGTGTCGTCCCCTTCCTAGGCCTCGCCGTCGTCCACCGCCCTGGTGCTCTCGGCGCGGCGTGGTCAAGGAACGACTTCCATCGGACATGGACTGTACATGGAGAGGCTGACAGCTGGGTCCACGGTCGCAGCAAGGAAGTGTCTCCTTATTACGCACAAAATAATTATTCCTCCACCTGACAGCGGGGACCCACCGGACAGGCCACCGTATTTCGTGAACAAAACGTTTCCCGCTGACAGCTGGGACCCACCAGCTACATCTTTGCACGAAAGGAAGTGCGTCCAGGCAAAAAAAAATGATTCACCCCCTGACTGCTGGGACCCACCAGCTACATCTTCGCACGCAAGGATTTGCCTGACAGTCGGGACCCACCTGGTCGAAGCATACGTAGCATTGTCATTCTGGTTGCGAACGTGTACGTACATACTGGTCGATGTAGAGGCGAGCACGTGTCGTAGTAGAGGCGCGCACGTAGCATGTGCACGTACATACATTAGCTAGTGTGCAAGAAAGAAAATACGGCCACGTATGTGTACATACGGGCGGGGTCTCGAATGCCTACTCGCGCATACGTACGGCCAGGGCTTGTGTACATGGCTAGGTCGGAACGGAGACACAATGTCGTCGTCGTGTTCATGGGGAGGCAACGGAAGGCGTCGTGTTTACGGGGAGGCAACGGAATGTGTCGTGTTCATCAGGAGGCAACGGAACGAGTGGAAGCCAACCGGCTGGGTCGGAACAGAATGCGTCGTCGTGTTCATCGATCGGGAGGGCTTGGACGGAACAGGCGATGGAAACAAGGCCTGGCGTACCGCAGAACGGAGGAAACGACCTTGTGTTCGACCGGCCACGTTTGAAATGAGATCCTGTTCATCGGGGGAGGGGGGGGTCTGGCGTACCGCAAAATGGAGGAAATGGACCTCCTACGGTCAAAATGAGTGTCCTGTTGATCGAGAGGGGTGTGGTGTACCGCAAAACGGACGAAATAGAGTTGTGTTGGAACGCTACGGTCGAAACGGGGGTCCTATTGATCAAGAGGGGTGTGGCGTACCGCAAAACGGACAAAACAGACTTGTGTTGGAGCGCTACGGTCGAAACGGGAGTCTTGTTTGTCGGATGTTGGGTTCCGGCAGACCCTTAAGGTTCGATCACCTCAGGGGTGTGCGCGAAGATCTTCCCCCTACCACTCCCCGTCCGATCGCCTCGGGAGAATCTAAGCTAAATGATGAACAACACGAGGGACACAAGATTTATACTGGTTCGGGCCAGCGTTGTGGTGTAATACCCTACAACGTTCTTGAGCTAGTGCGATGAACTGCTTGGATGAGTTCAATCGCCTATTGGTCTAATGAGCGCTCGATGAGATGCCCTCTACTATGGTGGCTATCCCTATATATAGGGAGGCCCTGGCCCTCTTCCCAAATATTGAGCGGGAAGGGCACCAACAACGGCCATTTCGAAGGGGAACATCTAGTACAAGTTATCCTGAGTAAAGTTGTTCTTCGGCTGCCAAAGGCACTGGCGATGACGCCGTCTTGGGCTAAAGGTGACCTCCATCCTGCCGCTCTACTGGTCTTGGTCTCGTTGCACTGAAATAGTAGCTTTGCCTGATGCCTCGGTACTCCATGCCTGTACTTGCCCCCTTTGCACCAAAGAGGAAACAAGGACACTGCGCGGGCCGGCACCTGCCTGGCACCCGCCTGGTCTCGATCGTCATGACTTGCGTCACGAGCACCTCGCAGGTATCCTGCCTTGATCTCTCCGCCTCCTCGCGAGCCTGCCTGGCGAGGCTGCCCCTGAGGAAGCCTTGTGTCGTCCGCCCCGCGAGGCTTGGCCCCTCGCGAGGGTCTTGAGTCTTGCGCTGATGAAGATGGGCCGAATTGGGCCACCACTCGAGCCACGCCGCAGGCCGCAGGTAGGAAAGTCTGGGGACCCCCGTTCCCAGAACACCGACAGTAGCCCCCGGGCCGAAGGCGCGCTCGGACTTGGCTTAGCGGAGAAGCGAAGGGGCAAGTGCAGAGCGCCGCGGGCCCCATCAGCCTGCGGCCTTGGGTGTCGTGTGGTGGTTGATTGGATGTGGGCACCTCAGCAACTGCTCGACTGACAAAAGGCTGGCCCGGGGTTAGCCTTACCTTCATTACTCTCGCTCACCTTTCTTCAGATCCCCTTTGTTGCTCTTCATCCTCCTACTTCCGAAATCTCCAGATTCGCCGCTGCTTTTCTCCTCCGGCGAGCAATGGCACCCCGCAAGACCGCGGCCTAGGATGCGTCGGCCTGGTACTCGCGGGCTCTGGTCTCCCCCAACGTGATGGAGAAGAATCTAGCCCTCACGCGCCAGATGGCGGCGGCGCAGAGCAACGAGATGGGGGAGACTACGCTCCGGCTTGGCTCCGCTCGGCTGGAGGACAAGGGGAGCACCTTCTACCCCCTCTTTATGAGCGCCGTTATCGCTGGTCTGGTTCCTCCCTTCTCTGAATTCTTCCTTGCCATCCTTCGCCAATATCAGTTGCACGCTTTGCAAATCCATCCCAACCCCATTCTTCTCCTGTCGATCTTCACCTAGTATTGTGAGGCGCGCGTCGGGGTGATGCCCTCCGTGGCCTTGCTGCGCCACTTCTCCCTCCGGGTCACCAGTGGCAATATCTCGGCGTGCGCGAGCTTTGTCGCGTACTCCAAGTCCAACGCCATCTTGAAGGCCGGGAAGAGGGCCGATGGATTCCGGAGCAAGTGGGTCATCATGGACGCCAGGTGCCACAACCGCCTGCTGGAGCTGCCCACAGAGCAGCCTCAGGCTGTTGAGGCGTGGTCCCGCGCGAAGCTTGAGGACCGGCGGGTGAAGCCGGTGCTGGAGAAGATGAACGCTGACCTGAGGCCGAGCAATCTGAGGGCGGCGAAGCTGACTAGGGCCTCGCTCCTGAGCGAGTTCCTGTTGCAGCGGGTGGCCCCTCTTCAGGCGCACTTGCGCCCGCTGTGGAGGCTTGAGGATGTGGACGTCATCCTCCGGCTGAGCTTGGATGCCCTGAATGACGAGGATCTGTCCGCAGCTCTCCGCTTCTTGGTTGGAGAGGACGTGGCAGGCCCGGTGGATGCTCCGGTCCCCTAATTCCTTCGTGACGACTGGGAACGGGTGGTGGACACCATGTCCACCTTCGACGGGGTCGGTCAGGTGCCAACGGAGGACCCTGAGGGCCAGTCGGCGACGGCAACGGTGAACTTGTCCTCTTACAGCTCCGACGGGGGAGAGGAGGAAGACGACGAAGAGGATGAGGAGCGTGACTCAGAGGCGACCTTCGAGGGGACGGGGGAGACTTCCCCTTGGCGCAGCTCTAGCGCCCTCCACTCCATGCCTGATGACGACGAGGCCAGTGCCAGGCGAGGGGGGGGTGGGGAGGACCCGCCCTTGGTCCCAAAGAAGGACAGGTCTGGTCTGATCTCCCGAGGGTCTACCCCAACCCTCGCGTTGGCCGAAGTCAGATCTAGCCCTTCAGGTGCGCCTTCTTCCGCGGCTGGGCCTCCTGAGGCAGAGCCCCGCAAGAGGCTTTTGGGCTTCAAGCTTGGCCGGAGTCCGTGGGATCCTGCGGCAGTCACCCAGTAAGTATTCAAACTCCGCCTTGCTCCTGTCTTTCGTCGTCGAGGCCTGACATCTTTCATTGTTAGGATGCTACCTACAGCGAAGAGGCTGAAGGGAGACGCGACGACCCCACCTGGAACGGGCTCATCATCCATGGCCGCGTCTTCACTCACGGGGAAGGGAGGCAGCAGGGCCCGCACGTCCCCTGCCCGATCATCATTGCTAGGCTAGCAGGGATGCTCCGGCGAGGAGTCAGCCCCCGTGACCCCGCTGACTCTGGAGGCACCTACGCTTGATGCGGTCACCGAAGTTACCAAGGCTCAGGAGGTCCCTGCCTCCCAAGCTGTGATCACGCTGCCGTCTTCTCCTCCTACTCCACCGGCTCCCGTCTCCTCTGCCTCCTCCGTCGCCTTAGACCAAGCCGCCGACGAGCTGAGCCGACTATTGGAGGATCTCCGGAGCGCAGACCCCCGCCTGCTGGCCGGGCGCCTGGAGTTGGTCTCCAGCTGGGTTCGCTCTGAAGCCTCCGTCCGAGCAGCGCTGAGCCAGGCTGTGACGGCTTCCGAGGGGGAGAAGAAAGTCACCTCCCAGGCCATAGCCGCTCGCGACGCGACATTGAGGGACGCTTCAACTGTCAAGGGCCACTGCAAGACACTGGATGGCGAGTTGCAAGGGCTGCGTGATGAGCTTGCCAGGGAGATTCGCGATCGCCAGGTGAAGGAGGAGGAGATGAAGGCTCGGGAGGCTGCTATCAAGGACCGCGACGCCGAACTCTCAGCCGACCGCGACCGGCCAAAGATGCTGGAGCAGGCGCTGAAGAAGAAGAGGGTTGAGCTGGATGCCAAGGCGAGGTCTTGGCCAAGGACCGCGCGGCCTTCGCACGCTATGAGGAGATGGCTCGCACGGTGCTGAAGACGCTTTATGACGGGGGCCTGGAGAAGCCGCTGGCCGGAGCCAAGGAAGGCCCCACCAAGCTGGTTCCCTTCCTCGTCAAGGCGCTTGAGAAGGTCGTGATTGGCATCGGCCCCATGGCCGAAGTCGAGGCTCGTGTCCTTTCCTCTGTAGCGCTGACGGGGATCCTCAGCCATGTCTACCTCCGCAACCCCGACGCTAACCTTGACGACCTACTGGAGCCCGTAGACGCCAAGCGCTCCGCTGTTGCCGCTGAGGCCGTCAAGGGTAGAGCGGAGGCCTTGTTGGCGAAGTTCTGTGCCTTCAACACCGCCCCCAAGCAAGGCACTGCCGGCTCCGCGGCCCCGGGGGCTGGAGCTGACAAGCACGACTCCACCACGAGCGGTGGCATGGCCCAGGGGTGATCTTCTCGCGGCCCTTTTCCTGCTTTGATTCCTGCAACATGCGCCATGCCTCGTGGAGGCATTTAAATTTGTGTCTGGTACTGTGAGAACAATCTATGCTCTGTAATATTTGCTTCTGAATTTGCTAGATTTTGCGGTTTCCTTCCTACTTGCTTGTGTTCTACGTTGGCAGGGCCCGGCCCCACGCATACCTCAGCCACCGTTAGCCCCAACCGGATCACCAGGACGGGACTAAGGAGTGAGGGGCTACGTGGCAAGTTAGGCTCCTGAGTCGCGATGCTCAGGAGTCCCCATTGATGCGCAATAAGCAAATAAGGATGGGGTGGAAGAGAGGATATCTCGTTCTACGTCGGCAGGGCCCGGCCCCGCGCATACCTCGACCACCATTAGCCTTTCAGAACTAAGGAGTGAGGGGCTATGTGACCAGTTAGGCTCCTGAGTCGCGATGCTCAGGAGTCCCCCTTGACGCTCAAACGGGTCTTCATACCTTGGCTCCGCTCGGGGAGGGGCGTGCGACGACCAGGTCCGAGGGACCTGGCTGGGTGGGGTGTGCTCGGGCATGGCCCGGGCACAGCCCCCGTCCCCAGCCCCCTCGCGCGGCGTTCCCGAGGGGAGGCATTCCAATGAGGCCAGACACTGAGCTTTGGGCTCCCTGAGGTTGATACAGCCGTGGGCTGCCCTCAGTTGTTTATCACCAGCGCGGAGCATAGCGCTTCCGTATGTATACGGGCATAGCCGCTCCTCGGCAGTGTCGTCAGCCAACGCGGAGCATGGTGCTTCCACTGGTATGTGGGAGGGGGGCTCCCCTCCGGGAGGAGCCCCCGGGGTGTGTACAGCCCCGCCCTGACACGTGGCCGGCATGGTAGGGCTATGAGAGGTGTATCTCGGCACCCGTGAGCCAGCGCGGGACTCATGGGGCCCTACCTCGAGGCGGGTTCCGCCTGGCTCTGGGCCTTTCTTGGTGGTACGTTCCAGCAAGGTGGTTAAAATGCAAATGCTCTACGTCCTCAGGTCCCGGCCCTTGAGCAAGCTCAGCCGCCACTGGTATGCCAGGTCGCGATGCCGTGGACAAGGCCAGGGGGTGAGGGCTGGTGAGCCAGTAAGAGCTCCTGAGTCGCGATGCTCAGGCGCCCGCCCTTTTAACATGCAAGCACTTTGCATGAGAGAGGAGACGCCCGCGGTAGGCAGCGGACGATAATCATAAGCAGATTAAGCATGAAGAAGCAAATCAACTTAGATAGATGCAGAGAAAGGCACACGCCGCTGGGTCAGGCCTGAGCGGCTTGGATATGATGCAGCCCGAGGGGCGCCCCCAACAAGGTAAGTTGTAGACATAAGCAAAGCGGATACATGCCGCGGGGACAGACCCACGCGACCTGGGAATGATGCTGCCCTGAGGGCGCTCCCAGCTGAAACGAAACTCGAGAGAAGTAACCTGATACCATTGCAGAGCAAGTGTCGGAGTAGTTGACGGTGCGCGGTGAAGAAGCCAATCCTGACGAGCCCTAGGAGCTCTGAGCCTCGGGAAGCTCGGGAGGTCCAGGCGGCTCGGTGAGGTCCATCTCCATTTCCTACAGGAGCGCACGATGCTTGGCCACCTGAGCTTCCAGAATGCTCCTCGTCAGGTGCTGCTGGGCAGCAGCCGCATTCGGTAAGCCGAAGGGCATGCGAACGTAGCTAGGCGGTGGACCCTCGCAACGTCCCATGCGCGAAGGCCAGAAGCGCTCCTGAGACGTGACTCGATTGAGCCCTGGGTAGTTGATGCAGACGCGCAACCCGCCATCCTCGCCTGGATGGGGAGCTACGATGGGCAGGCGGCGGTTGCCGCGCATGACTCTCGATTCCTGCAACTCCTGAGCGACCTTGGCGATGAACTCCTGAGGGTTGGGCCCTCCTTGCCTCTCGCCTTCCTGAGGGAAACATGCCGCAAAGCACGCCTCCAAGTGGTGCCCGAGCGCCTCCCTCGTGATCTTGGCAAAGTCAATGGCTCCCCAGGAGAGAACCCCCGAGCCTTGCCCGAGGAGGGCGTCGGGCGCGCCTCCCTATGCGACGGAGGGTGGCGCCCCTTGGATGGGCGCATGTCCGGATGCGGCGCCTCCGGAGGTGCCTGCCTCTTGAGGCCTGGAGCCAGGTGACGTCTTCTTCTTCTTGGGGGTTGCTTCAGGAAGGTTTCCACTCTTGCTATCTGGGTCCTCGATTGACATGGCTTGGAAGGCGCGCTCGAGAGAGCATACTGCATCCTTCTCTTCACAGGGGACCGTGATGACTCCGCCACTTCCTGGCATCTTGAGGACGTTGTAACCATGGTGAGTCACTGCCATGAACTTGGCCAGGGATGGATACCCGAGGATGGCATTGTATGGCAGGCGAATGTGAGTGACGTCGAAGTCCATGAGCTCGATATGGTAGTTCTTGTGCTGCCCAAAGGTGACAGGGAGGCGGACCTGCCCTATCGGGACAGTGGAACCATCAGTAACTCCTGAGAAAGGCTTGGTTGGTTGAAGATGATCGTATGGCACTTGAAGTTTGTTGAACGTCTCGACGGATAGGACGTTGACCCCTACTCCGCCGTCGATGAGGGTGCTGGTAACTTGCACATTGCTGATGACTGGGGAGCAGAGCATCGGGAGGACAACAGCCGTTGCCGCGCACTTGAGTTGACCCGCTGAGCTGAATGTGATGGCGCACGCAGACCATTGCGAGGGTTTTGAGTCTTGCACTGATGAAGACGGGTTGTATTGGGCCACCACTCGGGCCACGCCGCAGGCAGGCAAGTCTGGGGACCCCCGTTCCCAGAACACCGACACTGTTCATAGGGAGGGGTGTGGCGTACCGCAAAACGGGACTCCATGGGATACTGTTCATCTCCACCGTCGACCTCCTCCAGCCTCCACGGGCTACCGTCAACCTCCTCCAGCCTCCTTGGGCTCCCGTTCATCTAGCCTCCACCGCGTTCTACTCCACCGGCTACTATTCAACCACCCCTCCACCGTCTACTGTTCATCTAGCCCTCCACGGGGTCGTCCTATTCATCCAGAGGCAACGCCATGGGGTTATGCATCCACCCCCACCGC
>NC_041389.1:571353215-571398396 GCF_002162155.2 Triticum dicoccoides | reverse complement strand
CATCCAATCGATCGGCTTCAGTTAGCAGCAGTAGTGAAGGAATCGCTCGATCAGGTTCAGTTAACAGCCATCGATCGATCGCTCGGGTTCAGTAACGCGTAACCAACAATGCAATCGCTCGGGTTCAGTTAGAGCCCAACGCCTCGCTCGGGTTCAGTTAGAGCCAACGCCTCGCACACACGCGCATATGTGTACGAGAGAAACGCGCATTGCTCGGCCCCCGACCGCCCACCGTAACCGGGAACTCCCTGAAATTTTCCTCGCCCTTGCTTCTACCATGGTTTTTTCCATCATGGACGGCCCAAAGAATGTCATGCAGCTGCGTCTCCGGCCCGCCAGGATGAAAAGGCCATTTTCTATCATGATTTTTTGTCATAGAAGTAGGAGCCCACCACATCTATGATGATACTAGGTTTTGTCACAATTATCGTCATAGAAGTGTCATATGTATGATAGAAAAATTCGTTCGGCCCAAAATGTCATGGATGTGTCTTTTTTTTGTAGTGAACGATCTGCCCCTTTTCGATGTGGGCATCCTGAAGAATTTCATTGATGAGTGGTTTGACACCCCAAGCCTCAGTTTTGATGATCTTCAGCTCCCAATTGGCATCAACATCACCTTCCAAGGCGCCATTGCTCCTGAGCTAGCTCTGGCTCAGAAAATTGTTGAACTGAAAAACAAAATTGACTATGAGAAAGCCCAGTTCAAGAAGCACATGGCCGAGCTCAGTGTGGCTGATGTTCAAAACTTTAAGCTGATGTTGCATGACCTCAAGCAGGCATTTCACAAGAAACGTGAAGAGGCCAAAGGTTCACGCGAGCGTATGAAAGCCTCGCTGCCAAATGTGTTCAAGCTTACAATGAAGATGAAAAGCGCAAGGCACTTGGGCGTCCTGGAATAGACCCCAAGATGGCTGCCAAAAAGAAGAAGCCTGCTGTGGCACAAGCTGAAGCATCAGGGCGGGAAGCACCTCGCATTGTCTTCCCTACCAGCATGACAGGCTCGAAGCCTAAGGTGTTCAAGAACTGAAGAAAACAAGGGCAGCTGAAGGAGAAGCCAGAAAGCGCAAGTCCAATAACACCACTGATGATGCTCCACCGACCAGAAGAGAAAGACAAAGAAGAAAGATCGGGCTGCTCCTTCAGAGCCCCTTCTTGTCGAGTCCCTCTCAGTTGCTCATCCGGCATCCGAACACCAAGAGCGTCAGTTAATAGTGCATGAGCCTGCTTCCACAGAGGCTCTTGAAGCTGAAGAAGTTCCAGCTATTGATCCTATCATAGCTGAAGACATTGGTCCCCAAGACAATGTAAATGATGATGAAGTCCTTCCTCAGATCGAGCACCAAATGGTATCATCGCCTGTTCACACGAACAGCGAACTCATCAGCATTTGTCGTCCTTTGACGCCAATCACTCATGATGCTTCATGGGTTGATCATCTACAACAAGACACCCCAAGTCAAGTATCTCCAAGTACTTGAAGGAAATATGCCCTAGAGACAATAATAAATTTATTATTTAGTTCCTTATATCATGATAAATGTTTACTATTCATGCTAGAATTGTATTAACCGGAAACATAATACATGTGTGAATATATAGACAAACATAGTGTCACTAGTATGCCTCTACTTGACTAGCTCGTTAATCAAAGATGGTTAAGTTTCCTAACCATAGACATGAGTTGTCATTTGATTAACGGGATCACATCATTAGGAGAATAATGTGATTGACTTGACCTATTCCGTTAGCTTAGCACTTGAACCTTTAGTATGTTGCTATTGCTTTCTTCATGACTTATACATGATCCTATGACTATGAGATTATGCAACTCCCGTTTACCGAAGGAACACTTTGTGTGCTACCAAACTTCACAATATAACTGGCTGATTATAAAGGAGCTCTACAAGTGTCTCCGAAGGTACATGTTGAGTTGGCGTATTTCGAGATTAGGATTTGTCACTCCGACTGTTGGAGAGGTATCTCTGGGCCCTCTCGGTAATGCACATCACTATAAGCCTTGCATGCAATGTAACTAATGATTTAGTTGCGGGATGATGCATTACATAACGAGTAAAGAGACTTGCCAGTAACGAGATTGAACTAGGTATTGAGATACCAACGATCAAATCTCGGGCAAGTAACATACCGATGACAAAGGAAACAACATATGTTGTTATGCAGTTTGACCGATAAAGATCTTCGTAGAATATGTGGGAGCCAATATGAGCATCCAGGTTCCGCTATTGGTTATTGAACGGAGATGTGTCTCGGTCATGTCTACATTGTTCTCTAACCCGTAGGGTCCGCACGCTTAAAGTTCGGTGACAATTTATATTATGAGTTTATGAGTTTTGATGTACCGAAGGTAGTTCGGAGTCCCGGATGAGATCGGGGACATGAAGAGGAGTCTCGAAATGGTCAAGACGTAAAGATCAACATATTAGACGACTATATTCGGACTTCGGAAATGTTCCGAGTGATTCGGGTATTTTTCGGAGTATCGGAGAATTACAGGAATTTGTATTGGGCCTTAATGGGCCATACGGGAAAGGAGAGAAAGGCCTCAAAGGGTGGCCGCACCCCTCCCCATGGACTGGTCCATATTTGACTAGGGAGGGGGGCGCCCCCTTCCTTCCTTCTCCTTTTTCCGTCCCTTCTTCTACTCGTACAAGGAAAGGAGGAGTCCTACTCCCGATGGGAGTAGGACTCCCCCCTTGGCGCGCCCACCTCTTGGCCGGCCGCCTCCCCCTTTGCTCCTTTATATACGGGGACAGGGGAGCACCTCGAGACAACAATTGATCCCTTGGATCTCTTAGCCATGTGAGGTGCCCCCCTCCACCATATTCCACCTCGGTAATATCGTAGTGGCGCTTAGGCGAAGCCCTGCGTCGGTAGCATCATCAAAACCGTCATCACGTCGTCGTGTTGACGGAAGTCTCCTGCAAAGCTCTGCTGGATCGGAGTTCGTGGGACGTCATCGAGCTGAACGTGTGCTGAACTCGGAGGTGTCATACATTCGGTACTTGGATCGGTCGGATCCTGAAGACGTATGACTACATCAACCGCATTGTGCTAACGCTTCCACTTTCGGTCTACGAGGGTTTGTGGACAACACTCTCCCCTCTTGTTGCTATGCATCACCATGTTCTTGCGTGTGCGTAGGAATTTTTTTGAAATTACTACGTTACCCAACAGTGGTATCAAAGCCAGGTTTTATGCGTAGATGTTATATGCACGAGTAGAACACAAGTGAGTTGTGGGCGATACAAGTCATACTGCTTACCAGCATGTCATGCTTTGGTTCGGCGGTATTGTTGGATGAAGCGGCCTGGACCGACATTACGCGTACGCTTACACGAGACTGGTTCTACCGACGTGGTTTGCACATAGGTGGCTGGCGGGTGTCAGTTTCTCCAACTTTAGTTGAACCGAGTGTGGCTACACCCGGTCCTTGAGAAGGTTAAAACAGCACCAACTTGACGAACTATCGTTGTGGTTTTGATGCGTAGGCAAGAACGGTTCTTGCTCAGCCCGTAGCAGCCATGTAAAACTTGCAACAACAAAGTAGAGGACGTCTAACTTGTTTTTTCAGGGCATGTTGTGACGTGATATGGTCAAGACGTGATGAGACATAAGTTGTTGTATGAGATGATCATGTTTTGTTGAAGTTATCGGCAACTGGCAGAAGCCTTATGGTTGTCTCTTTATTGCATAAGATGCGAGCGCAAAATAATAGCTTTACTTTATCGCTATGCGATAGCAATAGTTGCAAGAGCAATAATTGGCGAGGCGACCATGTGACCACACATTGATATATATCAAGATGATGGAGATCATGGTGTTGTGCCGGTGACAATAGAGATCATGACAGTACTTTGGAGATGGAGATCAAAGACGCAAGATGATCATGGCCATATCATGTCATATATTTTGATTGCATATGATGTTTATCTTTTATACATCTTATTTTGCTTAGTTCGACGGTAGCTTTATAAGATGATCTCTCACTAAATTTCAAGGTATAAGTGTTCTCCCTGAGTATGCACTGTTGTGAAAGTTCTTCGTGCTGAGACACCACATGATGATCGGGTGTGATAGGCTCTGCGTTCAAATACAACGGGTGCAAAAAAGTTGCACACGCGGAATACTCAGGTTAAACTTGACGAGCCTAGCATATACATATATGGCCTCCGAACACTGGAGACTGAAAGGTCGAGCATGAATCATATAGTAGATATGATCAACATAGTGATGTTCACCATTGAAAACTACTCCATCTCACGTGATGATCGGACATGGTTTAGTTGATTTGGATCACGTGATCACTTAGATGATTAGAGGGATGTCTATCTAAGCGGGAGTTCTTAAGTAATACGATTAATTGAACTTTAATTTATCATGAACTTAGTCCTGATAGTATTTTGCAAATAATGTTGTAGATCAATAGCTCGCATTGTTGCTTCCCTATGTTTTATATGTGTTCCTAGATAAAGCTAAGTTGAAAATTAGTAGAATGATGCGGACTGGGTCCGTGATCTGAGCTTTATCCTCATTGTTGCACAGAAGAATTATGTCCTTGATGAACCACTAGGTGACAGACTTATTGCCGGAGCAGATGCATACGTTATGAACGTTTGGCCAGCTCAATATGATGACTACTTGATAGTTTAGTGCACCATGCTTAACGGCTTAGAATTGGGACTTCAAAAGACGTTTTGAACGTCATGGACCATATGAGTTGTTCCAGGAGTTGAAGTTAATATTTCAAGCAAATACCCGAGTTGAGAGATATAGAGTCTCCAACAAGTTCTATAGCTAAAAGATGGAGGAGAATCGCTCAACTAGTGAGCATGTGCTCAGATTCTCTGGGAACTACAATCGCTTGAATCAAGTGGGAGTTAGTCTTCCAGATAAGATTGCGATTGACAGAGTTCTCTAGTCACCATCACCAAGTTACTAGAACTTCGTGATGAACTATAGTATGCAAGGGATGACAAAAACGTTTCCCGGGCTTTTCATGATGATAAAATCGATGAAGGTAGAAATCAAGAAAGAGCATCAAGTGTTGATGATTAACAAGACCACTACTTTCAAGAAAAGGGCAAAGGGAAAGAAAGGGAACTTCATGTAGAATGGCAAGCAAGTTGTCACTCTGGCGGAGAAGCCCAAAGTTGGACCAAAAACCTGAAACTGAGTGCTTCTACTGCAAAGGAAATGGTCACTGGACACAGTAATACCTTGAATATTTGGTGGATAAGAAGGATGCAAAATGAACAAGGGTATATTTGATATACAGGTTATTGATGTGTACCTTACTAGTGTTTACAGTAGCCCCTGGGTATTTGATAATTGTTCGGTTGCTAAAAATTAGTAACACAAAACAGGAGTTACAAAACAGAGACTAGTTGAGGGGAAGTGATTATGAGTGTTGGAAGTAGTTCCAAGATTGATATGTTCATCATCACACACTCCCTATACTTTCGGGATTAGTGTTAAACCTAAATAAATGTTATTTGGCGTTTGCGTTGAGCATGAATATGATTTGATCATGTTTATTGCAATACGGTTATTCATTTAAAGTCACAGAATAATTGTTGTTCTGTTTACATGAATAAAATGTTCAATGGTCATACACCCAGTGAAAATAGTTTGTTGGATCTCGATCGTAGTGATACGCATATTCATAATATTGATGCAAAAGATGCAAAGTTAATAATGATAGTGCAACTTATTTGTGGCACTGACATTTGGGTCATATCGGTGTAAAGCGCATGAAGAAACTCCATAAAGATGGATTTTCGGAATCACTTGGTTATGAATTATTTGATGCTTGCGAGCCGTGCCTTTTGGGCAAGATGACTGAGGGAGTCCTGGACTAGGGGGTGTCCGGATAGCCAGACTATCATCATCGTCGGCCAGACTCCAAGACTATGAAGATACAAGATTGAAGACTTCGTCCCGTGTCCGGATGGGACTTTCCTTGGCGTGGAAGGCAAGCTTGGCGATACGGATATGTAGATCTCCTACCATTGTAACCGACTCTATGTAACCCTAGCACTCTCCGGTGTCTATATAAACCGGATGGCTTTAGTCCGTAGGACACAACAACCATTACAACAATCATACCATAGGCTAGCTTCTAGGGTTTAGCCTCCTTGATCTCGTGGTAGATCTACTCTTGTAATACCCACATCATCAATATCAATCAAGCAGGACGTAGGGTTTTACCTCCATCAAGAGGGCCCGAACCTGGGTAAAACATCGTGTCCCTTGTCTCCTATTACCATCCGCCTAGACGCACAGTTCGGGACCCCCTACCCGAGATCCGCCGGTTTTGGCACCGACATTGGTGCTTTCATTGAGAGTTCCTCTGTGTCGTCACCGATAGGCTTGATGGCTTCTTCAATCAACAACAACGCAGTCCTAGGTGAGACTATTCTCCCCGGACAGATCTTCGTATTCGGCGGCTTAGCACTGCGGGCCAATTCACTTGGCCATCTGGAGCAGATCGAAAGCTACACCCCTGGCCATCCGATCAGATTTGGAAGCCTAAACTTCACGGCCGATATCCGCGGAGACTTGATCTTCGATGGATCCAAGCCGCAGCCGAGCGTGCGCACTGTCACGATGGGCATGATCTAACTCTGCCGCCGGACAGTACCTTGGAAGCCGCACACGAATCCGCTCCGACCCATAGTCGGGAGCCGATCGCACAGATCGAGGACGGGTGGCTAGACACCGCCTCGGGAGCTGCAACTTCCACGGTGATGGAGCCGAACACTGACCTCGTCCCTTATAAAGCTCGTGACTCCGAGGTGTCGGACTCCCTGCCGGACTCCGAACCTCCTGCGCCCCTGCCAATCGAATCTGATTGGGCACCGATCATGGAGTTCACCGCTGCGGACATCTTTCAGCACTCACCCTTTGGCGACATCCTGAAATCGCTAAAGCATCTCTCGCTATCCGGAGAGCCCCGGCCGGACTACAGCCAGGATGGTTGCGATGCGGACGACAAAGAAATTCAAAGCCCACCCACCACCCACTTTGTAGCCACTGTCGACGATCTAACCAACATGCTAGACTACGACTCCGAAGACATCGACGGTATGGACGACGATGCTGGAGACGATCAAGAAGCAGCGCTTACTGAGCACTGGAAGGCCACCCCAACACATGACGTATATTTGGTGTCCACCCCAAAAGGAAGCGATAACGAGGAACAACGGGGCGCGGCAAAGGATAATCCCGCCGACAAACAACCAAAACAGCGACGCAGACGCCGCCCTAAGTCCCGCCTCGACAAAACCAACATTCCTAATGACCCAGCAATAGAGCAGGGCAAACCAGTGGACGAGGAACATGCAACCAAGCAACAGTCTGAATAGGATGAATCGGATAATCAATCCATGCCCGGCGAAACTAACAGTCCAGACGATCTCACGCCGGACACAACACCGGAGCATAAGAACCTTCACAAAAGACTCGTCGCCACTGCAAGAAGTCTGAAGAAGGAAAAACGGAAGCTCAAAACAGCGGAAGAGATACTCAGAATGAGATGGAGCAAAGTACTCAAGACCGCAGACAAATATGGCAATGGCCACCAAACAAAGAGTTACCCGAAGCGCAAGCTGCTGCCAGAATTCGACGAGGAAGCCATAGAGCCCTCACAGTCAAAAAACAAAGAGGCCGCCTGGCCGGATAGACGGCCAGATGATGGGCCAAAAGCGACAAGCGGCGCCGCACACAAGCCGACTTATGATCCTGGGAAAATAGACGGCCCAGCCAGGTCCATCTACGGGCCAAAAAAGAGGGCCCCAGGAAGCAACACAACACGACAAGTGTTCGAAGACAGCGGCACACCCAAATACAGGGGCGCCGCACACCCACTATGTTTCACCAATGAGGTGCTGGATCATGAATTTCCAGCAGGGTTCAAACCCATAAACATAGAGGCATACGACGGAACAGCAGACCCTGGAGTCTGGATAGAAGATTACATACTACACATACACATGGCTAGAGGAGATGATCTCCACGCCATCAAATACCTACACCTCAAGCTCAAAGGGCCATCTCGGCATTGGCTCAAAAGCCTCCCAGAAAACACTATTGGAAGTTGGGAAGAGCTTGAGGATGCATTTAGAGCAAATTTTCAAGGGACTTATGTCCGCCCTCCAGATGCAGATGATCTAAGTCATATAACTCAACAGCCCAGAGAGTTAGCGTGCAAATTCTGGAACAGGTTCCTTACCAAAAAGAACAAAATAGTCGACTGTCCGGACGCTGAAGCCTTAGCAGCTTTTAAACATAACGACCGAGATGAATGGCTCGCCAGACACCTCGGCTAAGAGAAGCCAAGGACAATGGCCACACTAACGAGCCTCATGACCCGCTTTTGCGCGGGGGAAGACAGCTGGCTAGCAAGATGCAGCACCAGCGACCCGAGTACATCCGAGATCAGAGATGGAAACGGAAAATCACGGCGCAGAAAAGATCAGCGCCGGAATAAGGAAAAAAGCCTAAAGAGCACGGCGGTCAATGCCGGATTCCAAAGCTCGCGGCCAAACAATAAAACACTGACTCTTAAGGAAAATAGTGATGAGCTATCCAACTTAAACAAATTTTGGATCGGATATGTCAAATCCACAGTACATCCGGAAGGCCTGCAAACCATACCCACCGAGATTGTTGGGTTTTTAAACAGTCCGGCAGACTCAACGCCGAACACAAGGGGCTCGACGCGCCAAGCGAGGACAACGACGAACCCTACCAGCAGAGCACCGAAAAACAAAAGACTATCCCACAAGAAGTCAAAGCAGTAAACTCACTTCATGTGATAGTACGGAAAAACAATACGGCACCCGCTAAGATAGGTGTCGCACGGTCCACCCCAGCGGAACCTCGAGATTGGATGTCAAAACCAATCACTTTTTACCACCTGGATTATTCCAGAAGTATCCGAAATGCAGGATGGACTGCTCTGATATAGGAACCTATAATCGACGGACTGCAATTTACACGAGTCCTGATGGACGGCGGCAGTGATTTAAACCTGCTATATCCGGACACAATCCGCAAGTTGGGGATAGACCTTACAAAAATTCGACATAGCCGCACTTCCTTCAAAGGAGTGGCGCCAGGCCCTTACGCCAAGTGCACAGGCTCCTTATTACTAGAAGTTGTGTTCGGGTCACCTGACAACTTCCGACGCGAAAAGCTAATCTTTCATGTTGCCCCATTCAAAAGTAGCTATCAAGCACTATTGGGGCGTGAAGCTTTCGTCCGCTTTAACGCAATACCACATTACGCGTCTCTTACACTTAAAATGCCCGGCCCACACGGCATCATTTCATTAAAAGGTCGTCTAAGACCCCGGACACGGCTGGACGAGTCCGGAATAAATTAGCTAGGGGCTACCTAGCCGCACACCCCTTCACAAGGGGCTATAAGCAATAATGAGCTAACATAGGCTCAGCTTTATTAATTTATATTTCAATTTTTTATGCACTTTTTCGCACGATTTCTTTTCAAACTAAGTTCCTCTCTTTTTACAGATGAACAACATGCACACCCGTCCAGGATACGGCACAACGGAGACACAGGCACAGACGTGCAGTAGGGACCCGTTTCAAGGATTCTTTTCAGATTAAGACCCTGCGTAAACCTTTCTTACAGTCTCTTGTTGCTATAATCCCCTGGTTTCTCATTATAACCAGAGAGGAGACTGGCGTTTTGGCATCAGCCGCGTCAGAGGACCTTGCCCGTACCTGGACACTAGGGGCTTAGGGCATTGTTCTGCCCGTTATTATAAAGACCGAACACCTTCGGGAGTGTTCGGCGTCTCGAGCTAAGCCTTATATGCATCAGCTCCGAATCATGTCTTTGGTGAAATGTTGGGTTTGCCCGGCTCCTGTGTTTTGCTGCCTTACGTTCCGTATCATCGGCTAACGCGGCACCAGGAGAACTACTGCGATTGTGCCCTAGTTTGGCTGGGCGAGCACCTCAGTAGAGAAAGCCGAAAACTGACTGTCATGATACAGCGAGAGACTGGTCAACCACTCGATCGACCAATGGAATGTTTAGAATTCCTCCGCTTTGACGAAGGGCCGTTTCCCGGTCAGGCACATACGCGCCCCGAATTCGGAGAGCGCGGTGCCCCCAGGGGCTATATCGTAGCCCCACCCTCGAACTCCCATGGCTAAGTGAAAGTGATAAAGCATTATAGTCCGGTTGCCACGTTTGCTACGCTACCACCTCCTTCACAGGACCGAGACGTCAGATTAAGTGTGAAAATGCGCTATTTTTGCAAACACCCCCGCACCTTGTGTGTGGGGGCTGAAGCCGACGACTGCCATCTTTCAGGTTATACACACGTATACATAAACGGCCGCATAGGAGATATTTCACTACTTGAATGCACAAGTATAAAAAGCACTTACATCATAAACATTGTTTTACAAAATAAAACGTTCATTTGAACGTGACATTTTTTGAGCACTGCGACTGTATTACACGAGCACCACGCAGAACTTCGCCAAAATAGTGCTCGGCGGGTAACCGGCTCTCGTCCGAACCCTGGGTCGCAATAGCGGTGGCATCCATCTCTGTCCAATGTGTCTTCACACGGGCGAGTGCCATCCGTGCACCCTCTATGCAGGCCAACCGCTTCATCGCCTTGATATGCGGCACCGCCCCAAGAAATTGCTGCAATAAGCCAAAGTAGCTCTTCGGCTTGGGCCTATCCGGCCAGACATGAGCCATGATATCCGTCATGGCAAGCCCGGACAACCTATTCAGCTCAGCCCACTCGGCCAACTGGTCGGTTAGCAGAAGTGAACGCTCCGGACTATGGAATTGAGACCAAAACAGCTCTTCCGTCATGTGATCCTTCTGGCTTCGGAAGTGCACAACGGCATCCGTCGCACTCGCTGCTAAGTCCATATAAGGGTCCTCCGGACCCCACAGCTGGCCAAGCTGAGCATACTTTGGATCCATAAACCTTCGGCGCAGCAGAAAAGGCTTGCCAGCTACAATGTCTCCGGCCTGGCGCAGCTCTTCCTTTGTAGCCCGCATTGCAGAATGGGCATCCTTGGCTTCGGCGGTGGCCTTCCCCGGGTCTTCTTGCCCCGCTAGGCGCTCCTTTTCAAGAGCCTCATTGCAGTCGGTAGCATCTTTTAACTTCACGGCCATTTCGGCCATCTCTTCCCTACTTCGGCAGTGTGCAGCCCTTTCGGCTTCTAACTCCTTGGCCGCCCTCGAGGCAGCCGCATCACTCCTTCTGGCTTGCTCCTTCGCTTGAGCAAGTTCGGCCCGAAGGCTCTCCACAGCAGCGGCACCATCTGCATTTCACACGCATGTTGTAAGAAGTGGGCTTCGGCTCCCTTACCAAGTGACCGCAAAGAAACACTTACCTTGCGACTCATCAAGTCGCCTGTTGACTAGCGCGATGTCCGCATCCGCAACGTCGAGTTGCCACTTTAGTTCAGCAACTCCATTAGTCCGGCTGGCCCCCGGACGATCTGCCACCTGCATAGGAACGGCGAAAATTGAAACCTGCGATTTTGATCCTCGGCACGCTGTCTCTTTCGACAACCTACCGAGTCTCAAGGGCTACTATCTATACAGGGCGCACTTTTATGTGCAAAACTGTCAAAAGGTGTGTCATTTTTACGTACCTCAAACCCCGCCAGCAAACTCCTGACGGCATTACACAATCCGCCTTCGGCCGACGAAATCCTTCCAATCACCATACTCATCAATGCATGGTGATCTTCTGAGATAGACGCTCTCTCAAGCAGATCCTTCAGCCGCACACCAGTTGGTGCCGAACTATTCGGCATTGCCAAACTAGGGGGCACCCTCTGTGATGACACTTCAGGCTCGTCCGCCCTATCCGACGGTGCCGCGGACGGAGGCGTCTCGCTCTCCACCATCTCCGGACGAAGGTCCCCCGAAGACGAGCTCATTTGCGAAGGACGGAGATCCGAACTACAAGGTAAAAACTCGAGTTATCCTCAGAAGCACAAATAGGGTGTCCCTTATTATAAAACTCCCTTTTTTCTACATACGACTCGTTGGAGGGCTGATTCTTTAGGGGAGACTGTGCGGCCGGGGCCTCCCCCGATGCAGGACCCTCTGGCGAAGATTTCTTCCCCCGCTTAGGGGCTTTGGCCCCCGGGTCCTCGGAGGCAGTCCTCTTCTCCCCTTGGAGGGAGGGATTCTTGATCCCCCCTCTTTCAAGAGCCTCCTTGGGCGAGGCGGTAGCTCTTCTATTTTCCCCTTCGCCTTCCTCTGAAGGCGCAACCTCCAGCAACCTGACCAGCACGGAATCCAGCGCGGTCTCTGGGAGGGGGGCCGGACACCGTATCAGTTTTGTTTGCACTATCCACTCCTGTTTAGAAGGAAATCGGTCAACAGGCGAATCAGAGAACGGAAAACAAACGGTATGTCCAGACTCAGAGCTACTTACTTGTGTATCCGGGCGATTGCAGCTTAGGCCAACGTCCTCAGTCAATTCCGGACACGCCTCTCGCTATCCGAAGAATAATTTGTACATCTCCATGGGTGTCATACCCATGAAGTGTTGAAGAATCTGTGGCCCCTCCGGATTAAACTCCCACAGCCGGAGAGGGCGGCGTTTGCAGGGCAGGAGACGCCTAATCAGCATGACCTGCATTACCACAACCATATCGATCTCCCTCATTTGGAGGTCTCGAATCCGGCCCTGCAGTAGGGGCACGTCCCTTGACGGCCCCCAGTTGTGCCCTTGGTTGACCCACGACATCAACCGTCATGGAGGTCCCGAGCGGAATAAGGGCGGCGGCTTCTGCCTGCTGCCCTTCCGAGCGGTAATATAGAACCACTCCTATTGCCACAAGCTGAGCTCCTCTTGGAAGGAGCCCTCAGGCCACGGGGCATCGGCCCTCCTGCTTACGGCCACCCTGCCGCACTCTGCTTGACGCCCCTCGATCATCTTCGGCTCCACATTTAAGGTCTTCGGCCATAGGCCGAAGTGGGGGGTGACGTGGAGGAAGGCTTCGCAGACGACAAAAAATTCGGAAATATGGAGGATGGACTCCGGAGCCAAGTCATGGAATTCCAACCCATAGTAAAACATGAGCCCTCTCACAAAAGGATCCGTCGGGAAGCCTAAACCCCAACGGAGGTGGGATACAAAGACGACGTACTCGCCGGGCTCAGGGGTGGGGATGGCCTGCCCTTCGGCGGGCAACCTGTGCAAAATCTCGTAAGACAGGTACTTGGCCTCTCGCAGCTTTAGCACGTCCTCCTCCGTGACGGAGGAGGGCATCCACCAGCCCTGAAGGTCAGAACCGGACATTGTTGAAGGTCCGAAGCACTCGAATCTGGGGCTCTGGGTGTTGGAACTTGGAGCAAGGAGAAGATTCGATGGAGGATTGAAGAAAAGAAATGAGCCTTGGTCCCATTATAAAGAGGGAGAATACCGAGAGCTGTCTCCGTGACCATTCAGGGCTCGCCCTCGATAGAGGGGGCGTGGCGACGGGCGCGGTTGGGTTACCCACATCCGTATTGATGAGAATCCCGGAATAAGGGCAACACGATCTCTTCTTCGACAAGACGTGCCAAGGAAACCGCTTCGCTAAACGCGCTGAGGTGGTATAGTAAAAAACGATTCAAGTAAAGGCTTGGTAGTGGTGTGACGTCATGCCACAAAATACGTCAGCAGACTGAACTTGTGTACATATTATTCTCTCTATGGTGGAATGTGGAATTTATTTTGCAGAGCCGGACACCATCCTGGTGTTCACAATCTTCTATGAATTATTCGGAGGAGGAACCCGCCTTGCAATGCCGAACAATATGCGCGCCAGACTCATCGTCATTGAAGCCTGGTTCAGGGGCTACTGAGGGAGTCCTGGACTAGGGGATGTCCGGATAGCCGGACTATCATCATCGTCGGCCGGACTCCAAGACTATGAAGATACAAGATTGAAGACTTCGTCCCGTGTCCGGATGGGACTTTCCTTGGCGTGGAAGGAAAGCTTGGCGATACGGATATGTAGATCTCCTACCATTGTAACCGACTCTATGTAACCCTAGCCCTCTCCGGTGTCTATATAAACTGGATGGCTTTAGTCCGTAGGACACAACCACCATTACAACAATCATACCATAGGCTAGCTTCTAGGATTTAGCCTCCTTGATCTCGTGGTAGATCTACTCTTGTAATACCCACATCATCAATATCAATCAAGCAGGACGTAGGGTTTTACCTCCATCAAGAGGGCCCGAACCTGGGTAAAACATCGTGTCCCTTGTCTCCTGTTACCATCCACCTAGACGCACAGTTCGGGACCCCCTACCCGAGATCCGCTGGTTTTGACACCGACAATGACTAAAACTCCGTTCTCTGGAACATTGGAACGAGCTACTGACTTGTTGGAAATAATACATACTGATGTATGCAGACCAATGAGTATTAAGGCTCGTGGCAGGTATCATTATTTTCTGACCTTCACAGATGATTTGAGCAGATATGGGTATATCTACTTGATGAAACATAAGTCTGAAACAGTTGAAAGGTTCAAAGAATTTCAGAGTGAAGTGGAAAATCATCGTAACAAGAAAAAAAGTTTCTGCTATTTGATCATGGAGATGAATATTTGAGTTACGAGTTTGGCCTTCAGTTAAAATAATGTGGAATAGTTTCACAAACTCATGCCACCTGGAACACCACAGTATAACGGTGTGTCTGAACGTCATAACCTCACTTTATTTGATATGGTGCGATCAATGATGTTTCTTACCGATTTACCAATATCGTTTTTGGGTTATGCATTAGAGATTTCTGCATTCACGTTAAATAGGGCACCATCTAAATCCGTTGAGACAACAACGTATGAACTATGGTTTAGCAATAAACCTAAGTTGTCGTTTCTTAAAGTTTGGAGTTGCTATGCCTATGCGAAAAAGTTTCAACCTGATAAGCTCGAACACAAATCGGAGAAATGCGTCTTCATAGGATACCCAAAGGAGACTGTTGGGTACACCTTCTATCACAGATCCGAAGGCAAAATATTCGTTGCTAAGATGGATCCTTTCTAGAGAAGGAGTTTCTCTCGAAAGAAGTGAGTGGGAGGAAAGTAGAGCTTGATAAGGTAATTTGTACCTTCTCCCGAATTGGAAAGTAGTTCATCACAGAAATCAGTTCTAGTGATTCCTACACCAATTAGTGAGGAAGCTAATGATGATGATCATGAAACTTCAGATTAAGTTACTACAAAACCTCGTAGGTCTTCCAAAGTACAGTACACACCAGAGTGGTACGGTAATCCTGTTCTGGAAGTCATGTTACTAGACCATGATAAACCTACGAACTATGAGGAAGCGATGATGAGCCCAGATTCCGCGAAATGGTTTGAGGCCATGAAATCTGAGAAGGGATCCATTCATGAGAACAAAGTGTGGACTTTGGTGGACTTGCCCGATGATCGGCAAGCCATAGAAAATAAACGGATCTTCAAGAGGAAGACAGACGCTGATAGTAGTGTTACTATCTACAAAGCTCGACTTGTCGCAAAAAGTTTTTCGACAAGTTCATTGTGTTGAATACATTGAGATTTTCTCACTCGTATCGATGCTTAAGTCTGTCCGAATCATGTTAGCAATTGCCACATTTTATGAAATCTGGCAAATGGATGTTAAAACTGCATTCCTTAATGGATTTATTAAAGAAGAGTTGCATATGATGCAACCAGAAGGTTTTGTCAATCCTAAAGGTGCTAACAAAATGTGCAAGCTCCAGCGATCCATCTATGGACTGGTGCAAGCATCTCGGAGTTGGAATATATGCTTGATGAGTTGATCAAAGCATATGGTTTTATACAGACTTTTGGAGAAGCCTGTATTTACAAGAAAGTGAGTGGGAGCTCTGTAGCATTTCTGATATTGTATGTGGACGACATATTGTTGATTGGAAATGATATAGAATTTCTGGATAGCATAAAAGGAGTTCCTTAAAAGAAAGACTCAGTAAAGCTACTTACATATTGAGCATCAAGATCTATTGAGATAGATCAAGACGCTTGATAAGATTTTCAATGAGTACATACCTTGACAAGATTTTGAAGTAGTTCAAAATGGAACAGTCAAAGAAAGAGTTCTTGCCTGTGTTGCAAAGGTATCAAATTGAGTAAGACCCAAATCCCGACCACGGTAGAAAATACAAAGAGAATGAAAGTCATTCCCTATGCATCAGTTATAGGTTCTACAAAAGTATGCCATGCTATGGACCAGACCTATTGTATACTCTGCCCTGGTTTGGCAAGGGAGTACAATAGTGATCTAGGAGTAGATCACTGGACATTGGTCAAAAATTATCCTTAGTGGAATAAGGATATGTTTCTCGATTATGGAGGTGACAAAAGGTTCGTCGTAAAGGGTTATGTCGATACAAGTTTTGGCACTGATCCAGATGACTCTAAGTCTTAATCTGGAAACATATTGAAAGTGGGAGCAATTAGCTAGAGTAGCTCCATGCAGAGCATTATAGACATAGAATATTTGCAAAATACATACGGCTCTGAATGTGACAGAACCGTTGACTAAACTTCTCTCATGAGCAAAACATGATCATAGCTTAGTACCCTTTGGGTGTGGATCACATGACGATGTGAACTATGGTCATTAATCACATACAGATGTGAATATTGGTGTTAAATCACATGGCGATGTGAACTAGATTATTAACTCTAGTGCAAGTGGGAGACTGAAGGAAATATGCCCTAGAGGCAATAATAAAGTTATTATTTATTTTCTTATATCATGATAAATGTTTATTATTCATGCTAGAATTATATTAACCGGAAACATAATACATGTGTGAATACATAGACAAACATAGTGTCACTAGTACGCCTCTACTTGACTAGCTCGTTAATCAAAGATGGTTAAGTTTCCTAACCATAGACATGAGTTGTCATTTGATTAACGGGATCACATCATTAGGAGAATAATGTGATTGACTTGACCCATTCCGTTAGCTTAGCACTTGATCGTTTAGTATGTTGCTATTGCTTTCTTCATGACTTATACATGTTCCTACGACTATGAGATTATGCAACTCCCGTTTACCGGAGGAACACTTTGTGTGCTACCAAACGTCACAACGTAACTGGGTGATTATAAAGGAGCTCTATAAGTGTCTCCGAAGGTACATGTTGAGTTGGCGTATTTCGACATTAGGATTTGTCACTCCGATTATCGGAGAGGTATCTCTAGGCCCTTTCGGTAATGCACATCACTATAAGCCTTGCAAGAAATGTAACTAATGAGTTAGTTGTGGGATGATGCATTACATAACGAGTAAAGAGACTTGCTAGTAACGAGATTGAACTAGGTATTGAGATACCGACGATTGAATCTCGAGCAAGTAACATACCGATGACAAAGGGAACAACGTATGTTGTTATGCGGTTTGACCGATAAAGATCTCCGTAGAATATGTGGGACCCAATATGGGAATCCAGGTTCCGCTATTGGTTATTGACCGGAGACATGTCTCGGTCATGTCTACATTGTTCTCGAACCCGTAGGGTCCGCACGCTTAAAGTTTGGTGACGATTTATATTATGAGTTTATGAGTTTTGATGTACTGAAGGTAGTTTGGAGTCCCGGATGAGATCGGGGACATGACGAGGAGTCTCGAAATGGTCGAGATGTAGAGATCGATATATTGGACGACTATATTCAGACTTCAGAAAGGTTCCGAGTGATTCGGGTATTTTTCGGAGTACCGAAGAGTTATGGGAATTCGTATTGGGCCTTAATGGGCCATATGGGAAAGGAGAGAAAGGCCTCAAAGGGTGGCCGCACCCCTCCCCATGGACTGGTCCGAATTGGACTAGGGAGGGGGGCGCCCCTTCCTTCCTTCTCCTTTCTCCTTCCCTTCTTCTATTCCTACAAGCAAATTAAGGAGGAGTCCTACTCCCGGTGGGAGTAGGACTCCCCCCTTGGCGCGCCCACCTCTTGGCCGGCCGCCTCCCCCCTTGCTCCTTTATATATGGGGGTAGGGGAGCACCTCTAGACAACAATTGATCCCTTGGATCTCTTAGCCGTGTGCGGTGCCCCCCTCCACCATATTCCACCTCGGTAATATCGTAGCGGCACTTAGGTGAAGCTCTGCATCGGTAGCATCATCAACACCGTCATCACACCGTCGTGCTGACGGAACTCTCCCGCAAAGCTTTGCTGGATCGGAGTTCGTGGGACGTCATCGAGCTGAACGTGTGCTGAACTCGGAGGTGCCATACATTCGGTACTTGGATCGGTCGGATCGTGAAGACGTACGACTACATCAACCGCGTTGTGATAACGCTTCCACTTTCGGTCTACGGGGGTACATGGACAACACTCTCCCCTCTCGTTGCTATGCATCACCATGATCTTGCATGTGCGTAGGAATTTTTTTGAAATTACTACGTTACCCAACAGTACTCCCCCACCTCAAGTCACCAATCCGGTACTTGATGATGACGACTATGTGGTCCAGCCAACTCCCTCTCCAAAAGCGTCGCCCGCATTTCGCAGGCTTCGCAAAGGACCAAGGCCACAAGTCGCTCCATCGAGTGTTCTAGAAGGAGAAGTGCAAGACAACTCAGTTGCACGACAAGTGTTTCCTGAAGCCACTCCCACTGTGAACATCTCTGATTCTAAAGCCAAAGTTGCTGAAGATACACCGGCTGCATTAGTCGCAGAACAACAAGAAACCCGTGAAGAATAAGAAGAAGAAGAAGAATGTGTTGCCACATGCACTGCCAACCAAGAAGATGTTCTTGAGGAGAATGTGTCGAACCCTCCAGCTACTCAAGTGTAGGCTGAAAATACTGAGGCGGCCACAAACAACACTACTGAAGCTAATGACCTTGTCATGGCTGAAGCTAATGTGGCGCCTACAGTAAATACAGTGTCTGAAGCCAATGATGCACCTACCACCAATGTGCAGTCTGAAGACCTTGTCAATGCTTCTGCTCATGTACCGCCACCAAGGCCTCACACCATTGAGCAAACATTTTATCAAGGCGAGATTGTCATTGTTCGTTGGCCCATTCTGGTTCCTCCACCTGCTGCTGGACCACAATTTGATTATCATGTGGAGCACATGCCTCAGATCCAGAAGCCAAAACTGAGGCTGCCAAGGTTTCCAGGTACCGCATCTGCGCCAGGATCATTCAATGCTAATGGCTTCATAGAACACAACACCTTCTTTGATAGCACCAAGAACCCATATTCCAAGCCAAGAATATCATCTGATCGGTTCTGGAGTTATCAATAGCGTAGTTACTATTCAGGCATACTATACAATCAGGGGCGCATCTTTCCCCATATGCATCTAGACTGTGAAGTCATTGCGGGCCTACCTTGCTTAGAAGAAGCCCTCGACTGTTTTAGAGATGCAGGTCTTCTACAGTTTGTGACTGATAAAGAAAATTGGAATGAAGAACTTCTGCTGCAATTCTATACAACTCTTCACCTTCGCGGCTACAACTGGGATCCAAAGACATGGGTCCTTGAGTGGATGACAGGGAATGTACATCATGAAGCCAAAGCTCTTGACATCATTGAGCTTACTAGCCTTCCCACTCCAGGTGAACTCTATGAGCCTGGTTGTCAGCTTCACCGCAATGCTTTGGAGAGCATCTTTCAGAAGCCTGAGCCTAATATGAGCCAAATGTTGAGCATGATGAAGCCACTTCCACAAGATGCTGCATATCCAAAGGAATTCTTTGTTGAAGACCTAGAATATGTGCCCCGGACAATCTATCATATTATAAGGCAAACTCTATGGCTCGTCAAAGGACATTCTTCTTCAGCAAAGCTTGGAGGCTCAATGAAGACACTGGTTTTCTATATACTCAATGGCATCAGCTTCAATGCTCAGGACTTCTTCATCAGGCAATTGGCTACATCTGGCTCTGATTTATTTGGTCTGAAGCTTTATGCTCCATGGGTTATCTGCCTCATCAAGCTTCATTCTACTGTCAACTATTAGCCGTCTGCGCGCAACCATCTGATATTCTTGCCAGAGGTTGATATGTCTATTGAAGCCATATACCCAGAGCCTGCCAAGGAGCCAATTTATCTTCACAACGCCGATCACCAAACTTCACTCAGCCCATTGAAGGAGTTCTTGCTGCAACTCGTGTTTATCCTCTGGCTGGACGTACATGTGCACCTCATCGTGCCTATACTGAAGCCATTGAAAGCACAATTGCTCAAAGGCGTCGGAAGAGATCTCGTGTTCTCAATAACCGAGAGCTTCTCGTTACCCTGCATCAAAAACAGGATAAGCATCATAACTGGCTAAAGCGTCCGATGCAAAGCCTCTTGGTGGATGTTAATCACATTCGAAATCTTGCCACCAAGAATGCGTTTGTCACTCATGAAACCTGTCGGAGGTCATGGAAGAGTCTGACATTGCTCAGTGCTGAAGCTGATCTTGAAGACGATGGCTTCAGAAAGAGATTCAAGTTTGATACCACTCCTCCCAGGAACGTTGTCTTGCGTTAGACTCCATCACTCGAAGATTCTGAGTACTCCTTCGCGGCAACTGTTAATGCCAGAGTCATTGATGACGAAGATGATGCAACTTCACCACCTCCAACTTCGGTGCGTATCGACACTGCACCAAGTTTGTCTCCACCACCGAACCTCAACGTCGATCCTGCTGCTTCACCTGCTCCTCATGGGAACGAGTAGATGCTCTATGTCTTCAAACCTTTTTGGTCCTTACTAACAAAAGGGGGAGAAGCATATGAGTTGATAGTCTTCAAGCGGGTCCATATGGGTGGTTGCTATACTTTTTCCAAGTGCTTACAACTCTCGCTTTTGAAACATTTGGTTCTTTGAGTTGTAACACTTAAACTTGATGGTTGTCTGCTACTTTCTCTGCTATTCTATGATGCGACGATAAATTCCGCATGTGCGATGACAAATCCCGCATGAAGTCATCTTGGAGACGTCCATTTTTCATTATGCATGTCATTATCCTAGTTATATCTCTTCATGCATGATGTATTGTCTTCATAAGTTGAAGAGGATCTCCACAAGTACAACCTGCCATGTGCATTTGCATTCCAAAGCAAAACCTTATTATGCACATCTTCAGGGGGAGCCTTTTGCCACTTACGAAGACAATATCTTAATCATTTACTAAAGGAAATATGCCCTAGAGGCAATAATAAAGTTATTATTTATTTCCTTATATCATGATAAATGTTTATTATTCATGCTACAATTGTATTAACCGGAAACATGACACATGTGTGAATACATAAGACAAACATATTGTCACTAGTATGCCTCTACTAGACTAGCTCATTAATCAAAGATGATTATGTTTCCTAACAATAGACATGAGTTGTCATTTGATTAACAGGATCACATCATTAGTAGAATGATGTGATTGACATGACCCATTCCATTAGCTTAGCACTTTATCATTTAGTATGTTGCTATTGCTTTCTTCATGACTTATACAAGTTCCTATAACTATGAGATTATGCAACTCCCGTTTACCAAAGGAACACTTTGTGTCCTACCAAACGTCACAACGTAACTGGGTGATTATAAAGGAGCTCTACAGGTGTCTCCAAAGGTACATGATGAGTTGGCTTATTTCGAGATTAGGTTTTGTCACTCCGATTGTCGGAGAGGTATCTCTAGGCCCTCTCGGTAATGCACATCACTATAAGCCTTGCAAGCAGTGTAGCTAATGAGTTAGTTACGGAATGATGCATTACGTAACGAGTAAAGAGACTTGTCGGTAACGAGATTGAACTAGGTATTGAGATACCGACGATCAAATCTCGGGCAAGTAACATACCGATGACAAAGGGAACAACGTATGTTGTTATGCGGTTTGACCGATAAAGATCTTCGTAGAATATGTAGGAGCCAATATGAGAATCCAGGTTCCACTATTGGTTATTGACCCAGAATGGTTCTCGGTCATGTCTACATAGTTCTCGAACCCGTAGGGTCCGCACGCTTAAGGTTTCGATGACAGTTATATTATGATTTTATGAGTTTTTATGTACTGAAGTTTGTTCGGAGTCCCGTATGTGATTACGGACATGACGAGGAGTCTCGAAATAGTCGAGACATGAAGATTGATATATTGGACGACTATATTCGGACATCAGAAGTGTTCCGGAGAAGTTTCGGATAAAACCGGAGTGCCGGAGGGTTACCGGAACCCCCGGGGGAACTAATGGGCCTCGATGGGCCTTAGTGGAGAGAGAGAGGGGGGGGCGGCCAGGGCAGGCCGCGCGCCCCCTCCCCCTTTGGTCCGAGTTGGACTAGGAGAGGGGGGGGGGGCGGCGCCCCCCTTTCCTTCTCCCTCTCCCTCTCCTTCCTTCCCTCTCTCTCCCTTTAGGTGGAAACCTACTAGGACTTGGAGTCCTAGTAGGATTCCCCTCTTGGGGGGCACGCCATAGAGGGTCGGCCGGCCTCCCCCTTTCTCCTTTATATACGGGGGCAGGGGGGCACCCCAAAGACACAACAATTGATCCTTGTGATCTCTTAGCCGTGTGCGGTGCCCCCCTCCACCATAGTTCTCCTCGATAATATTGTAGCGGTGCTTAGGCGAAGCCCTGCGACAGTAGAACATCAAGATCGTCACCACGCTATTGTGCTGACGGAACTCTTCCCCGACACTTTGCTGGATCGGAGTCCGGGGAACGCCATCGAGCTGAACGTGTGCAAGAACTCGGAGGTGTCGTAATTTCGGTGCTTGATCGGTCGGGCCGTGAAGACGTACGACTACATCAACCGCGTTGTGCTAACGCTTGCGCTTTCGGTCTACAAGGGTATGTGGACAACACTCTCCCCTCTCGTTGCTATGCATCACCATGACCTTGCGTGTGCGTAGGAATTTTTTTTGAAATTACTACGTTCCCCAACAGTGGCATCCGAGCTAGGTTTTATGCATAGATGTTATATGCACGAGTAGATCACAAGTGAGTTGTGGGCGATACAAGTCATACTGCTTACCAGCATGTCATACTTTGGTTCGACGGTATTGTTGGATGAAGCGGCCCGGACTGACATTGTGCGTACGCTTACGCGAGACCGGTTCTCCCGACGTGCTTTGCACAGAGGTGGCTAACGGGTGTCAGTTTCTCCAACTTTAGTTGAACCGAGTGTGGCTACGCCCGGTCCTTGTGAAGGTTAAAACAACACTAACTTGACGAACTATCGTTGTGGTTTTGACGCGTAGGTAAGAACGGTTCTTGCTCAGCCCGTAGCAGCCACGTAAAATTTGCAACAACAAAATAGAGGACGTCTAACTTGTTTTTGCAGGGCATGTTGTGATGTGATATGGTCAAGACGTGATGCTATATTTTATTGTATGAGATGATCATGTTTTGTAACCGAAGTTATTGGCAACTGGCAGGAGCCATATGGTTGTCGCTTTATTGTATGAAATGCAAACGCCCTGTAATTGTTATACTTTATCACTAAGCGGTAGCAATAGTCGTAGAAGCAACAGATGGCGTAAACGACAAAGATGCTACGATGGAGATCAAGGTGTCGTGCCAGTGACGATGGTGATCACGACGGTGCTTCGGAGATGGAGATCACAAGCACAAGATGATGATGGCCATATCATATCACTTATAATGATTGCATGTGATGTTTATCCTTTATGCATCTTATCTTGCTTTGATTGACGGTAGCATTTGAAGATGATCTCTCACTAATTATCAAGAAGTGTTCTCCCTGAGTATGCACCGTTGCGAAAGTTCTTCGTGCTTAGACACCACATGATGATCGGGTGTGATAGGCTCTACATTCAAATACAACGGGTGCAAAATAGTTGCACACGCAGAATACTCAGGTTAAACTTGACGAGCCTAGCATATACAGATATGGCCTCGGAACACAGAGACCAAAAGGTCGAGCGTGAATCATATAGTAGATATGATCAACATAGTGATGTTCACCATTGATAACTACTCCATCTCACGTGATGATCGGACATGGTTTAGTTGATTTGGATCACGTGATCACTTAGATGACTAGAGAGATGTCTGTCTAAGTGGGAGTTCTTAAGTAATATGATTAATTGAACTTAAAATTTATCGTGAACTTAGTCCTGGTAGTATTTTGCAAATTATGTTGTAGATTAATAGCTCGCGTTGTTTCTTACATATGTTTATTTTGATATGTTCCTAGACAAAATTGTGTTGAAAGATGTTAGTAGCAATGATGCGGATTGGATCCGTGATCTGAGGTTTCTCCTCATTGCTGCATAGAAGAATTATGTCCTTAATGCACCGCTAGGCGACAGACCTATTGCAGGAGCAGATGCAGACGTTATGAACGTTTGGCTAGCTCAATATGATGACTACTTGATAGTTTAGTGCACCATGCTTAACGGCTTAGAATCGGGACTTCAAAGACGTTTTCAACGTCATGGACCATATGAGATGTTCCAGGAATTGAAGTTAATATTTCAAGCAAATACCCAAGTTGAGAGATAGGAAATCTCCAACAAGTTCTATAGCTAAAAGATGGAGGAGAATCGCTCAACTAGTGAGCATGTGCTCAGATTGTCTGGGTACTACAGTCGCTTGAATCAAGTGGGAGTTAATCTTCCAGATAAGATAGTGATTGACAGAGTTCTCTAGTCACCATCACCAAGTTACTAGAACTTCATGATGAACTATAGTATGCAAGGGATGATGAATACGATTCCCGAGCTCTTCGTGATGTTGAAATCGACGAAGGTAGAAATCAAGAAAGAGCATCAAGTGTTGATGATTGACAAGACCACTAGTTTCAAGAGAAGGGCAAAGGGATAGAAAGGGAACTTCAAGTAGAATGACAAGCAAGTTGTCACTCCTGCGAAGAAGCCCAAAGCTCGACCAAAGCCTGAAACTGAGTGCTTACACTGCAAAGGAAATGGTCACTGGAAGCGGAAATGCCCTGAATATTTGGTGGATAAGAAGGATGGCAAATTGAACAAGGGTATATTTGATATATAGGTTATTGATGTGTGCCTTACTAGTGTTTATAGTAGCCCCTAAGTATTTTATACTTGTTCGATTGCTAAGATTAGTAACTCGAAACAGGAGTTACAGAATAAATAGAGACTAGTTGAAGGGGAAGTGACGATGAGTGTTGGAAGTAGTTCCAAGATTAATATGATCATCATCACACACTCCCTATATTTTCGAGATTAGTGTTAAACCTAAATAAATGCTATTTGGTGTTTGCATTGAGCATAAACATGATAAGATCATGTTTATTGCGATACGATTATTCATCTAAGATAGAGAATAAATTGTTAGTCTGTTTACATGAATAAAACCTTCAATGGTCATACACCCAATGAAAATAGTTTGTTGGATCTCGATCGTAGTGATACACATATTCATAATATTGATGCCAAAAGATGCAAATTTGATAATGATAGTGCAACAAATTTGTGGCACTACCGTTTGGGTCATATCGGTGTAAAGCGCATGAAGAAACTCCATAAAAATGGACTTTTGGAATCACTTGATTATGAATCATTTAATGCTTGCGAACCATGCCTTATGGGCAAGATGACTAAAACTCCGTTCTCCGGAACAATGGAACGAGCTACTGACTTATTGGAAATAATACATACCGATGTATGCGATCCAATGTGTGTTGATGCTCGTGGCAAGTATCGTTATTTTATAACCTTCACAGATGATTTGAGCAGATATGGGTGTATCTACTTAACAAAACACAAGTCTGAAACATTTGAAAAGTTCAAAGAATTTCAGAGTGAAGTGGAGAATCATCGTAACAAGAAAATAAAGTTTCTACGATCTGATCGTGGAGGAGAATATTTGAGTTACGAGTTTGGCCTTCATATAAAACAATGTGGAATAGTTTCACAGCTCACGCCACATGGAACACCACAGCGTAATGGTCCGTCCGAACGTCATAACCGCACTTTATTGGATATGGTGCGATCTATGATGTATCTTACCGATTTACCACTATCATTTTGGGGTTATGCATTAGATATAGCTGCATTCACTTTAATAGGGCACCATCTAAATCCGTTGAGATGACACCGTATGAACTATGGTTTAGCAGTAAACCTAAGCTGTTGTTTCTTAAAGTTTGGAGTTGCGATGCTTACGCGAAAAAGGTTTTCAACCTGATAAGCTCGAACCTAAATCTGAGAAGTGCGTCTTCACAGAATACCCAAAGGAAACTGTTGGGTACACCTTCTATCACAGATCCGAAGGCAAAACATTTGTTGCCAAGAATGGATCCTTTCTAGAGAAGGAGTTTCTCTCGAAAGAAGTGAGTGGGAGGGAGGTAGAGCTTGATAAGGTAATTTGTATCTTCTCCCGATTTGGAAAGTAGTTCATCACAGAAATCAGTTCCAGTGATTCCAACACCAATTAGTGAGGAAGCAAATGATGATGATCATGAAACTTCAGATTAAGTTACTACAAAACCTCGTAGGTCTTCCAAAGTACAGTCTGCACCAGATTGGTACGGTAGTCCTATTATGGAAGTCATGTTACTAGACCATGATGAACCTACGAACTATGAGGAAGCGATGATGAGCTCAGATTCCGCAAAATGGCTTAAGGCCATGAAATTTGAGATGGGATCCATGTATGAGAACAAAGTGTGGACTTGCCCGATGATCGACAAGCCATAGAAAATAAATGGATCTTCAAGAGGAAGACGGACGTTGATAGTAGTGTTACTATCTACAAAGCTCGACTTGTCGCAAAAAAAGGGTTTTTCGACAAGTTCAAGGTGTTGACTACAATGAGATTTTCCCAACTGTAGAGATGCATAAGTATGTCCGAATCATGTTAGAAATTGCCACATTTTATGAAATCTGGCAAATGGATGTCAAAACTGAATTCCTTAATGGTTTTCTTAAAGAAGAGTTGTATATGATGCAACCAGAAGGTTTTGTGGATCCTAAAGGTGCTAACAAAATGTGCAAGCTCCAGCAATCCATCTATGGACTGGTGCAAGCATCTGAGAGTTGGAATATACGCTTTTATAAGTTGATCAAAGCATATAGTTTTATACGGACTTGGAGTGAAGCCTGTAATTACAATAAAGTGAATGGGAGCACTACAGCCTTTTTGATAAGTATATGTGAGTGACATATTGTTGATCAAAAATGATGTAGAATTTTTCTGGAAAGCATAAAGGAGTATTTGAAAGGAGTTCTTTAAAAATAAAGACCTCTGTAAAGCTACTTACATATTGAGCATCAAGATCTATTGAGATAGATCAAGACGCTTGATAAGTTTTTCAATAAGTACATACCTTGTCAAGATTTTGAAATAGTTCAAAATGGAACAATCAAAGAAAGAGTTCTTGCCTGCATTGCAAAGGTGTGAAATTGAGTAAGACTCAAATCCCGACCATGGCAGAAAATAGAAAAGCGAATGAAAGTCATTCCCTATGCCTCAGTCATAGGTTTTATAAAGTATGTCATGCTATGTACCAGACCTATTGTATACCTTGCTCTGAATTTGGGAAGGGAGTACAATAGTGATCTAGGAGTAGATTACTGGACATTGCTGAAGAATATCCTTAGTAAGGACTAAGGAAATATTTCTCGATTATGGAGGTGATAAAAGAGTCCGTCGTAAAGAGTTACATCGGTGCAAGTTTTCACACCGATCCAAATGACTCTAAGTCTCAATCTGGATACATATTGAAAGTGGGAGCAATTAGCTAGAGTAGCTCCATGCAGAGCATTATAGACATAAAATATTTGCAAAATACATACGGCACTGAATGTGACAGACCCGTTGACTAAGCTTCTCTCACGAGCAAAACATGATCACACCTTAGTACTCTTTGGGTGTTAATCACTGTCACACCCTGATTTTCATGCCACAACACTTAAGCTAATAAATCATGATAAAATGTGGTTTGACAAAAACTTTTGAGTGTTTTGTCTTTGCTTTGATTGAATGTTTGACTGCTGTTTGCAAGTGCTCTAAAAATCAAATAAATCCTCCAACTCTTATATTCCTTCTCCTTGATCCAAACATTTTCCCAATGATCATACCATGTGTATGGAACAATATAGTATTTTCTTACAAAAATAATTTGGCCAAATAGTATTTTCAAAAATTAGTTTTCCAAAAACCCCTAAATTAAGGTTTGCACTGCAAGTACTTAATTAAGGGCAGTAAAAATCTTTCCAAAAATATATTTGACTCCTACTAGATATAGGACACCCAGAAACCACAAAAATATAATTTTGAAAGTTATTTTACTATTTTATTTAAAAGCTTTTTCTTAAGACCAGAAATGGTCTTTAATAGGGAAAAATTATTTTACTGTTTCAAAAATATTTTACAAAAATCAGGGAAACTCAGTGGACATATATTTTCCATATATAAGAGTTTGAACACATGGTTATGTTCAAAATATTGGACAAAACCTCCCAAAACTATTTCTGCCCATTTCAAGGATTTGAAATATTTCTACAGGAAATATTTTCATAAAAATCCAAGAAAATTCTAGCATGTCACATATGACATATTTGATGATCTAGCAAAGCCTCATGCCTTGAAGATCAAGAAAACATCATCAAACCCCCTCAAAACCCTTTCTGTCCAGAACCAAATTTGAACAACTCTACATTGCCAAGTGTGTCCTTTTGATCTAAATTTTTCAGGACGTGTTCAAATCCTCAAATGGTGACACTACACCAAGTTGTGCATCAAGGAGAATAGATTTGCATGATTAAATCTTGGTAAAACCATTTTTGCTGATTTCTAGGGTTTACCAAAGTTACATTGGCTACTTTGCCCAAATGTGCTCAAACTTGGTGGAACACCCTACTTCTATGTGACATTCCATCCTGTTAATTCTCATGTCAAGTGGAGTTAATTTTCTTGCCTAAATTTGCATCAAACACCTTCTGTCACTTTTCAAAAATCACCATTTTGACCTCTTCCACTAATCTCCATGAGCCCAAGTTTTTACCACAGCTGACCCAAGTCCTCCTCTACCTCCAGTAGCAATGGCTGCATTTTAGCTCAATGATTGAGGGGTTAAACCACCTCATTTACCCCTCTGGACAGCCCCTGCACCCCTCTTCCTCACCTCCCTCCTCACTCCAGTGGTCATCCATGGCATCCAATGCACCACCCCATTTCTTTACTCACTCCTAGACCTGCTAGACACCAAAGGACGCTCTCACCATGCATAAAGAATGCCAATGCCAACCAAAACCGCGTTCTGGAGCGCGCTACATTGCGCTCCCGCACTGTAGCCATCCCCTCCAAACCGCCTCCGGCCACCTCGGGCCTCCCCAGCGCGCGCGACGAGACGCCTCGACGTCCGCAACACGAGAGCCGGTCGGCTCCCTCCTCCTCCCTCCTCCTGCCCCTGCTCGCACGCGCGCCAGCCGCCCGAGTGCACCAGTGAGCAAGCTCACACGCGCGGTGCCCCTGGCCCCCAGGCTCTCTCTCTTCTCACCCTAGCTCTGGACCGAATCCAGGAATGCCCCAGACACACCGTGACGAGCTCCTGTGACCCGTGGCGACGGCAACGAGCTTGCCGGCGCACGAGTCCTTGGTGGACCGTCGCACACCTATTTAATGGCCTCCCCGAGCCCTCCTCTCCTCACCACTCGCCCTCTCTCCCTCCTAGTGACCCACGGGATGAAGCCAAACCTCTCCCCGAGCCCTCCATCGCTCCCCATGGTCGGAGCCGAGCCGCCGGACTCCGCCTAAATTAGCGCCCACCTCTCCTCCTCCTTCCCTCTGGACCGCACTAGAGCACCACCACCATCACCGCGAGCCCCTCCCGTGCTTCTCCCTCTCCTCCCCGTGGTTGTTCCATGGAGTTCCATCACCACCGCCAGCTTCGCCTGCCACGGCCGATGGTGCGCTCGCATCCGACCACTCCTGCGGACATGGTGCACCTCGGCGGATGCGTCTCGGCCTCCCGAACCCGCCGGTGTGCTGGGCATCACCAGGGATGGCCGGTGACGCTGGGGAGAACGCCGGCACCCGCTCGGCCTCGCCTCCCCTGCCTCTGCTCTGTTCGAGTGGGAGGTAGGAGACGTCCTGAGCACCAGGCCCCGCTCGTCAGCGTCCTAGTGGGTGGGCCCCGCCCGTTTAAGTGGAGACGGGCCGGGAGCAAACCCGCTTCACGCCGGGCGAAAGCGTACTCCGCCCGGGGCGCCTTCGACGTCGCCCCTGCAACCCACGCAGCTGAGCTGCTGGGCCGGCCCGCTGCCTATCCCTCGCCCAATGCGCAGGATAAGGGTAAAACCCTTCCCCTTTTATTTTTCTTTTTCTGTAAACTTGTAAAATCCACAAATAATTCAAATGATATCCAAATTTGATGAATCAAATTTCTAGGGGATCCACAAATCATGATCTATTACATGGTGCTATTTGCACATTTTTTCCAAAAACTTTCTCCTCAGAAATATTTATCAAAATTCCATTTTCCATTTCTGTGATGAACTTTAGAAAATCACAGAGAGCTCAAATTTCATCCAAATGCCATTATTCAAATTCCTAGATGTTTCTAAGTTCATAACTTAGTTTATGAACATTTTTATTAATACTTTATATACCACACAAAATAATGAGCCATTTCTTCATATTTTTCAACTTTGTAAATTCATAAGAAAATCATTTGAACTCCAAATCCAGTGATACCAACTCTTAGATGCTTCTAAAATCATGGTTTGTTAAATGGGTGCCTTTGCTCATTTTTCAAAAATATGTTTCTGTACACTTCTTACAAATCCATAAACCCCTTGATTCCATCATATCAAAATCTTTAGAAATGTCCACTGACCCAATTCCAATGAAACCACTCTGGTTATTTTTCATATAACCATAGATGTCCTACAAAAGTCAAATCAATATTTTTAGAGCACTTTTATTTTTTGCCTTTTTGTGTTGCTTATTATGGTTGCTTTCGACGATTGTTGATGAAGTAGACGAAATGCTCGGAGTTGGACCAGAGATATTTGAAGACATCGAAGACTTTGTTAAAACAGGCAAGCAGCCCTTTGACCATGATGAACCATTTTACATCATGATGGCAATTTTGTTGCTTCACTGAGTGCATGATATACCTTGAATGGCAACCTTGCTAGGCTTGCCTCCGTTGCATACTCCATTGATACTTGCATTGTTCATGACTCTACCCTTGCTTAGAGTTGTGTTGGTGGGTTGTAGGAATATGATATAGTAAATGGCTACGCAAAGTGGGTCAGGGTTATGCGTGGAAAGAAATAAGTGTGGTTTGACATACTTGCATACAGCCCAGTGGGAGCCACTAATGCCCCTGGGAGATGATGATGAACTAGGTCACTACTTGGTGGAGAGGTAGTGTACCGAGGCTCGATAAAAGTGTTGTTTACAGAGACGGATTAGATTTAAGATTTGTCGACTGTCCCAACCTTACATGCGCAACCACTCTACCCTTATATGGGAAAGGGCATTATTGATTACCTAGGCCGATACTAGCTTGGAGCCCGCATTACTAGTGATGGGGGAGAGTTGGTGCTCTCTCTCGGGACGGGGTCGTGCCAGGTAGGGCGGCCATGACTGTTTTTACAGGGCACCGGATACACCGTTGTGTCCCCTCTCGGATGTTACGATCTCGAGTGAGTCTCGTATGATGTACATCGTGAGGATATGGAACAACGAGTGGACTCCTTGTTTGTGTCGTCTAGGGAAAGATAGTGATCGGGTGCTTACCCCGGGTACTTGATGTACCACGGGCCGTGGAAGACACGGAAGTTCCCCGGATCTTAGGGGTAAAGTGTGCAACCTCAGCAGAGTGTAAAACTATTTGAATAGCCGTGTCCATGGTCAAGGACAGTTGGGTGGTGCTCCTTAGACTACGTCCATATGTTTCTGACAAACAACACGGTTTGGTGAACCTATTGACGTGATTATGAGAAGTCACGATGAGCTTGAGCATGTGTTGTTCTTAACTCACTCTCGATGTTGATGTCTGTAACCTCCTGATACTTGTTGCAGACGCATTCATATCCTTGATAAATGTTGATCATACTTGCATGAGAAAAACTAGATTTCCGCAAAAATGCCAAATTAGCAGTAGTGCCTTGCATAATTATTCTGTTATCACCCTTGGGTTGCTTGCGAGTACATTCAAAGTACTCATTGGCTTGCCACAGGTTATTTTATTGGCCAGGCATGAAAGAACATGATATAATGAAGAATACTTCGGTGACGAACATGCGAGCTAGGACGCTTCCAAGTCAGAATGCATGTAGGGTTAAGGCAGATGGCATGGGTCCAAGTTGTTATTGAAGATTTCCGTTGTGATGATACACTCAAGACTTGGCCATAATGGTCCTACTTTTGTGAAACGGTATGTATGGATGTAAGACTCTTCTTATTCAGCTTCTGTGTGTTTAGTGAGCATTGATCTCTGGGATCACTGTACACGTGCATTCGGTGATCTCGACTTATGGGTCGGGGTCCCCATAGAGCTAGTTTCAGAGCCATCCTGACTGTAGGGAGCCTTAGTTAGCATGGTCGTTAGTTAGGGTAAAACTATTTCCAAAACTATTACAAGTTTTCAAAACTATCTATATTTCTCTTCCCTTCTCATTTTTTCAAAAACTAAGGTATACTTTCCCCATCGATCTCTTCCCTTCAAAACTATTGCAAACGATCGCTAGAACCCTCAAGCCCCTGACCACGGGATTCCTTGTAATCCTCGTGGATAGCCTAGAAGGAGTACACCTTGCCAAACACTCACCCACCCCTTCTGAACCCAGGATTGGCGACACCACAACAAGACGATGCCAACAGAAGATACGCCTTTGAAGAATGAGGATATGAAGATCCAGAGGATGGTGACACCTTTGAAATTGCCCCAGGATGATGCAACCTTGTCCTATGATGACCAGGGTGTAAGATATGCAAGACCATGATAGACATCGCTAATAGAGCAATCATGTCCTTACCGTTGTTGTATCGGCAACCACCGGTGGATGAGAACCTCGCCATTTGGCCCGCCTCACTATAGTGAGCAGGAAAACGGTTCTCTTCATCCCCCGCTCTTGGTGTCAATGTTTTCCTCAACGTAACTGACATGTTGGACCTCTACTATGCCTTGTTAATATCATTGCATAAGGGATTACCTACCTGGTACTGTCGACGCCTTAGAAGGCAAAGGGTTCGTCATGATTAAGAAGACAATAGAAGACCAAGTTAATGCCTACTACGAGGAGCCACCTTCACCCCATCACTCCAACAGGCGAGAAGTTGTTGAAGAATCTTCAGGCTCAACCCATATCGTTTCATCAAACAACTACAAGAGACGTAGCGACACCTGAGGAAAACCCAGAAGACTGCATGAGGCACAGAGCAAAGCACGACTACTAAAATCCGAGAACCCCTATGGTAGGATGAGTCGTGTACCCCCTATGCACAGTCGAGTCCGTATGATGGTTCGAATAGAACCATGATTGTGTGTTGCTTGCTTGTATTTGTTTGTGTTTTGATATCAGTCGCCCTTTTTGCCCTAGGCAACAAGTACGCAACTATATCACCTGCCTTATTTTGTTGTTTTTGTTTGGCCCTTTTTGGCACTTGTTTGTTTGCACCCGCACTATAGAACCCCCTTTAGGCATCCCCCGTATGCTACTTATCCCTCTCATCTCTCTCCTCAACTGAAGACCAGCAAGACAAGATGCACCAAGGAGTCTACTTCGGCGACCAACTAGCACTGAAGACTTTTTGTTGCAGCCTCATCGACCAAGTAAAACCCCGTAGAGTTATGTTTAACCCTCCAGACTAGAAACCCATTCCTAGACCCTTCGAGACTTCATGAGATACCCCAGCTCGAGTCCTTAACCATGTGCTTAACCCACAGAATTGCAAGAGAACCAGTTAAGCCTCTATAAACCTCGCACAACACTGGGTTCATTATGGAACTAGTGGACATAGTGAACACGCACATTATCATCCTAATATAGCACCAGGATTGACAATGCCATAAGGAAGACCAGTTTGAGGATATAGGAATAGAGGACAAATGACTTGATGAGTTTATATCAATGACTTTGAGAAATTATATGAGACTATTTGGTGGATTATGAGGCTTCCATGTTGGTAGATGAACTTGGTGGGATCATTAATATAGAGTAGCATTGCTTTCATTACCCCTGGATAAATTGGATTTAGTGGGACAATTAAGATTGCAAGCTGAATTCTTGGAAGTATGAGGATTTGACTTAGCCAGGGGATATTGATAGGAGATAGTTGACATTATGATAATGACTTTGGGGAAGCATGTAGGAATTCTCGTTGGACATGAGATTAGGATTTAAATAGGCGATCCTAGTTGAGTATAGGTGGTGAGTAAGTCTACATGGTTCGGAGTAAATTGGATTTAGACTGATGATCTCGATCATGATACCATGTTTCTTGGAGGACAATAAACTAGGAGATTGGATTAATTGTCGAAGTTGATATAAGCTTGACCTTGGAGTTTACTTGACCATGATAATGGAAATTGGTGGACTTACTATAGTAGAGACAGCCCTTTCAAGTATTTGGGGACTATAGGACATTAGAAGATTCGTGTGAGACACCATAGACATTGGATTTGTAGAATTAATGGATTATGTAGCGATTAATGGAAGTTAATGGGCTATTGGAGTTGATTCATAGGAAGGAAACAAGATCTTGGAGTGGCTTACGACGTGTTTCCTTAGGATAGAGATGCCTTATCATGGACCTTGGATCAATAGACTGAGCACTTGGATTGTGGTGATTAAATTCAAGCTTAGCAGCTTATATGCTCTACCCATGGATTTTTAGGGGTAGCCATACATATGAGTTTGGGGATCGTAGACATATATGACTTTGCTAGACCTCCTCTCAGGAGTCATGGTGATATGAATAGCATGAGCGATGATTGGATTTGACCTATACGAAATGACGTTTTCAGTGGTATAAGGTTATTTGTTTGAGGGACTAGGTAGAGCTATTGGCATCTCAGAAACCGTGCTTAAAGATAAGATGATAAATGTTCACTCGCACACTAGAATCCTTGAAACCCTTAAGCCCTACCAAGCCACAACGTGGTCGGATCATGACCATGGGCTTTGGCTCTAGGCCAAGTAGACCTTGGCCAATACTCAACCGTGACCACCACCAATCCCCCAGCCTACTATATGTACCCCGTGAACAAAGTCTTCATGGAGTACTTAGACAAGATAGTTGTCATCAGCATTTGGTGACCTACTTGTGTACCCGAAGACGGAAGAAGAACCGTTCAGCTGGTCAAGAAACATTTGAAGACTGCCACGCCAAGGAGGAAGAACTATACCAACCACCATCATCAAGGAGTGAACTTTCTCGTCGAAGACCAGGTGTATCTGCAAGCCACTTCTCTCAAGAGAACCAAGCAATTTCATGTCAAGAGAAACTCACACCAAGATTTAACAACCCCCTCCGAGATCGCCACAAGACGAAGAGAAGACAGATACCAGCTGGAGTTACCGCCTGAGTTACCCACTGTGCACAGCGTTTTCCACGCGACGCACCCCCGGAAGTGTTCCAACTTCCTAACTAGCCCGATCTCTACGAGGGCATCGACCATCGAGCCATCGACCTCTAGCCAATCTAACCTACCGTGAGCTACCCATTAGCAACCTGGATCAATAAGAATGTCATACACGAAGCCACACCATCAAGTACTTCAAGTTCGATGGAGCACCACAGGGAAGCAGAAGCAACATGAGGACTTTAAGACTACACCAGATTCTAGTTTCTCTATCCCTTTCCCCGCCTAGTCTGGGAATCTCGGGGACGAGATTCTTGTAAGGGGGGTAGGTCTGTCACACCCTGATTTTCATGCCACAACACTTAAGCTAATAAATCATGATAAAATGTGGTTTGACAAAAACTTTTGAGTGTTTTGTCTTTGCTTTGCTTGAATGTTTGACTACTGTTTGCAAGTGCTCTAAAAATCAAATAAATCCTCCAACTCTTATACTCCTTCTCCTTGATCCAAAACATTTTCCCAATGATCATACCATGTGTATAGAACAATATAGTATTTTCTTACAAAAATAATTTGGCCAAATAGTATTTTCAAAAATTAGTTTTCCAAAAACCCCTGAATTAAGGTTTGCACTGCAAGTACTTAATTAAGGGCAGTAAAAATCTTTCCAAAAATATATTTGACTCCTATTAGATATAGGACACCCAGAAACAACAAAAATATAATTTTGAAAGTTATTTTACTATGTTATTTAAAAGCTTTTTCTTAAGTCCAGAAATGGTCTTTAATAGGGAAACATTATTTTATTGTTTCAAAAATATTTGACAAAAATCAGGGAAACTCAGTGGACATATATTTTCCATATATAAGAGTTTGAACACATGGTCATGTTCAAAATATTGGACAAAACCTCCCAAAACTATTTCTGCCCATTTCAAGGATTTGAAATATTTCTACAGGAAATATTTTCATAAAAATCCAAGAAAATTCTAGCATGTCACATATGACATATTTGATGATCTAGAAAAGCCTCATGCCTTGAAGATCAAGAAAACATCATCAAACCCCATCAAAACCCTTTCTGTCCAGAACCAAATTTGAACAACTCTACATTGCCAGGTGTGTCGTTTTGATCTGAATTTTTGAGGACGTGTTCAAATCCTCAAATGATGACACTACAAAAACTTGTGCATCAAGGAGAATAGATTTGCATGACTAAATCTTGGTAAAACCATTTCTGCTGATTTCTAGGGTTTACCAAAGTTACATTGGCTACTTTGCCCAAATGTGCTCAAACTTGGTGGAACACCCTACTTCTATGTGCCATTCCATCCTGTTAATTCTCATGTCAAGTGGAGTTAGTTTTCTTGCCTAAATTTGCATCAAACACCTTCTGTCACTTTTCAAAAATCACCATTTTGACCTCTTCCACTAATCTCCATGAGCCCAAGTTTTTACCACAGCTGACCCATGTCCCCCTCTACCTCCAGTAGCAATGGCTGCATTTCAGCTCAATGATTGAGGGGTGAAACCACCTCATTTACCCCTCTGGACAGCCCCTGCACCCCTCTTCCTCACCTCCCTCCTCACTCCAGTGGTCATCCATGGCATCCAATGCACCACCCCATTTCTTTACTCACTCCTAGACCTGCTAGACACCAAAGGACGCGCTCACCATGCATAAAGAATGCCAATGCCACCCAAAACCGCGCTCTAGAGCACGCTACAGTGCGCTCCCGCACTGTAGCCTCCCCCTCCCAACCGCCTCCGGCCACCTCGGGCCTCCCCAGCGCGCCCGACGAGACGCTTCGACGTCCGCAACACGACAGTCGGTTGGCCCCCTCCTCCTGCCCCTGCTCGCACGCGCGCCAACCGCCCGAGTGCACCAGTGAGCAAGCTCACACGCGCGGTGCCCCTGGCCCCCTGCTCTCTCTCTTCTCTCCCTAGCTCTGGACCGAATCCAGGAACACCCCAGACACACCGCGACGAGCTCCTGTGACCCGTGGCGACGGTAACGAGCTCGCTGGCGCACGAGTCCTCGGTGGACCGTCGCCCGCCTATTTAAGGGCCTCCCCGAGCCCTCCTCTCCTCACCACTCGCCCTCTCTCCCTCCCAGCGACCCACGAGACGAAGCCAAAGATCTCCCTGAGCCCTCCATCGCTCCCCATGGCCGGAGCCGAGCCGCCGGACTCCGCCTAAATTCGCGCCCACCTCTCCTCCTCCTTCCCTCTGGACCGCACTAGAGCACCACCACCGTCACCGTGAGCCCCCCCGTGCTTCTCCCTCTCCTCCACGTGGCTATTCCATGGAGTTCCATCACCACCGCCAGCTTCACCCGCCACGGCCGATGGTGCGCTCGCATCCGACCACCCCTGCGGACATGGCGCACCTCGGCGGATGCGTCTCGGCCTCCTAAACCCGCCGGTGTGCTGGGCATCACCGGGGATGGCCGGTGACGCTGGGGAGAACGCCGGCACCCGCTCGGCCTCGCCTCTCCTGCCTCTGCTCTGTTCGAGCGGGAGGTAAGAGACGTCTTGAGCACCAGGCCCCGCTCGTCAGCAACCCAGTGGGTGGCCCCGCCCGTTTAAGTGGAGACGGGACGGGAGCAAACCCGCTTCACGCGCGGCGAAGGCGTAATCCGCCCGGGGCGCCTTCGACGTCGCCCCTGCCACCTGTGCAGCTGAGCCGCTGGGCCGGCCCGCTGCCTATCCCTCACCCAGTGCGCAGGATAAGGGTAAAACCCTTCCCCTTTTCTTTTTCTTTTTCTGTAAACTTGTAAAATCCACAAATAATTCAAATGATATCCAAATTTGATGAATCAAATTTCTAGGGGATCCACAAATCATGATCTATCACATGGTGCTATTTGCACATTTTTCCAAAAACTTTCTCGTCAGAAATATTTATCAAAATCCCATTTTCCATTTCTGTGATGAACTTTAGAAAATCACAGAGAGCTCAAATTTCATCCAAATGCCATTATTCAAATTCCTAGATGTTTCTAAGTTCATAACTTAGTTTATGAACATTTTTATTAATACTTTATATACCACACAAAATAATGAGCCATTTCTTCATATTTGTCAACTTTGTAAATTCATAAGAAAATCATTTGAACTCCAAATCTAGTGATACCAACTCCTAGATGCTTCTAAAATCATGGTTTGTTAAATGGGTATGTTTGCTCATTTTTCAAAAATATGTTTCTGTACACTTCTTACAAATCCATAAACCCCTTGATTCCATCATATCAAAATGTTTAGAAATCTCCACTGACCCAATTCCAATGAAACCACTCTGGTTATTTTTCATATAACCATAGATGTCCTACAAAAGTCAAATCACTATTTTTAGAGCAGTTTTATTTTCTGCCTAGTTGTGTTGCTTATTATGGTTGCTTTCGACGATAGTTGATGAAGTAGACGAAATGCTCGATGTTGGACCAGAGATATTTGAAGACATCGAAGACTTTGTTAAAACAGGCAAGCAGCCCTTTGACCATGATGAACCATTTTACATCATGATGGCATTTTTGTTGCTTCATTGAGTGCATGATATACCTTGAATGGCAACCTTGCTAGGCTTGCCTCCGTTGCATACTCCATTGATACTTGCATTGTACATGACTCTACCCTTGCTTAGAGTTATGTTGGTGGGTTGTAGGAATATGCTATAGTAAATGGCTGCGCAAAGTGGGTCAGGGTTATGCGTGGAAAGAAATAAGTGTGGTTTGACATACTTGCATACAGCCCAGTGGGTGCCACTAATGCCCCTGGGAGATGATGATGAACTAGGTCACTACTTGGTGGAGAGGTAGTGTACCGAGGCTCGATAAAAGTGTTGTTTACAGAGAAGGATTATATATAAGATTTGTCGACTGTCCCAACCTTACATGCGCAACCACTCTACCCTGATATGGGAAAGGGCATTATTGATTACCTAGGCTGATACTAGCTTGGAGCCCGCATTACTAGTGACGGGGGAGAGTTGGTGCTCTCTCTTGGGACGGGGTCGTGCTAGGTAGGGCGGCCATGACTGTTTTACAGGGCACTGGATACACCGTTGTGTCCCCTCTCGGATGTTACGATCTTGAGTGAGTCTTGTATGACGTACATCATGAGTATACGAAACAACGAGTGGACTCTTTGTTAGTGTCATCTAGGGAAAGATAGTGATCGGGTGCTTACCCCGGGTACTTGAGGTACCGCGGGTCGTGGAAGACACGGAAGTTCCCCGGATCTTGTGGGTAAAGTGTGCAACCTCAGTAGAGTGTAAAACTATTCAAATAGCCGTGTCCACAGTGAAGGACAGTTGGGTGGTGCTGCTTAGACTACGTCCATATGTTTCAAACAAACAACACGGTTTGGTGAACCTATTGACGTGATTATGAGAACTCACGATGAGCTTGAGCATGAGTTGTTCTTAACTCACTCGCGATGTTGATGTCTGTAACCTCCTGATACTTGTTGCAGACGCATTCATATCCTTGATAAATGTTGATCATACTTGCATGAGAAAAACTAGCTTTCCGCAACAATGCCAAATTAGCAGTAGTGCCTTGCATAATTATTCTGTTATCACCCTTGGGTTGCTTGCGAGTACATTCAAAGTACTCATTGGCTTGCCACTGGTTATTTTATTGGCCAGGCATGAAAGAACATGATATAATGAAGAATACTTCGGCGACGAACATGCGAGCTAGGACGCTTCCCAGTCAGAATGCCTGTAGGGTTAAGGCAGATGGCATCGGTCCAAGTTGTTATTGAAGATTTCCACTGTGATGATACACTCAAGACTTGGCCATAATGATCCTACTTGTGTGAAACGGTATGTATGGATGTGAGACTCTTCTTATTCAGCTTCTGTGTGTTCAGTGAGCATTGATCTCTGGGATCACTATACACGTGCATTCGGTGATCTCGACTTATGGGTCGGGGTCCCCACAATCACATAGCAATGTGAACTAGATATTGACTCTATTAAACCTTTTGGGTGTTGGTCGCATGACGATGTGAACTATGGGTGTTAATCACATGCAGATGTGAACATTAGTGTTAAATCACATGGTGATGTGAACTAGATTATTGACTCTAGTGCGAGTGGGATACTGAATGAAATATGCCCTAGAGGCAATAATAAAGTTATTATTTACTTCCTTATATCATGATAAATGTTTATTATTCATGCTAGAATTCTATTAACCGGAAACATGATACATGTGTGAATACATAAGACAAACATATTGTCACTAGTATGCCTCTACTAGACAAGCTCATTAATAAAAGATGGTTATGTTTCCTAACCATAGACATGAGTTGTCATTTGATTAACGGGATCACATCATTAGTAGAATGACGTGATTGACATGACCCATTCCGTTAGCTTAGCACTTGATCGTTTAGTATGTTGCTATTGCTTTCTTCATGACTTATACAAGTTCCTATAACTATGAGATTATGCAACTCCAGTTTATCGAAGGAACACTTTTTGGGCTACCAAACGTCACAACGTAACTGGGTGATTATAAAGGAGCTCTACAGGTGTCTCCAAAGGTACATGTTGAGTTGGCTAATTTCGAGATTAGGTTTTGTTACTTCGATTGTCGGAGAGGTATCTTTTGGCCCTCTCAGTAATGCACATCACTGTAAGCCTTGGAAGCAATGTAGCTAATGAGTTAGTTACGGAATGATGCATTACGTAACGAGTAAAGAGACTTGCCGGTAACGAGATTGAACTAGGTATTGAGATACCAACGATCAAATCTCGGGCAAGTAACATACCGATGACAAAGGGAACAACTTATGTTTTTATGCGGTTTGACCACTAAAGATCTTCGTAGAATATGTAGGAGCCAATATGAGTATCCAAGTTCCGCTATTTCAGTATTGACCCAGAATGGTTCTCGGTCATGTCTACATAGTTCTCGAAACCGTAGGGTCCGCACGCTTAAGGTTTCAATGACAGTTATATTATGAGTTTATGAGTTTTGATGTACCAAAGTTTGTTCGGAGTCCCGTATGTGATTACGGACATGACGAAGAGTCTCGAAATAGTCGAGACATGAAGATTGATATATTGGACGACTATATTCGGACACCGGAAGTGTTCCGGAGAAGTTTCGGATAAAACCGGAGTGCCGGAGGGTTACCGGAACCCCCGGGGGAACTAATGGGCCTCGATGGGCCTCAGTGGAGAGAGAGGGGCGGCCAGGGCAAGCCGTGCGCCCCCTCCCCCTCTGGTCCGAATTGGACTAGGAGAGGGGGGGGCTTTCCTTCTCCCTCTCCCTCTCCTTCCTTCCCCCTCTCTCCCTTTAGGTGGAAACCTACTAGGACTTGGAGTCCTAGTAGGTTTCCCCTCTTGGGGGGCGCACCATAGAGGGCCGGCCGGCCTCCCCCTTGCTCCTTTATATACGGGGGCAGGGGGGCACCCCTAAGACACAACAATTGATCCTTGTGATCTCTTAGCCGTGTGCTGTGCCCCCCTCCACCGTAGTTCTCCTTGATAATAATGTAGTGGTGCTTAGGAGAAGCCCTGCGACGGTAGAACATCAAGATCATCACCACGCCGTCGTGCTGACGGAACTCTTCCCCGACACTTTGCTGGATCGGAGTCCGAGGAATGTCATCGAGTTGAACGTGTGCAAGAACTCGGAGGTGCCGTAATTTTGGTGCTTGATCGGTCGGGCTGTGAAGACGTACGACTACATCAACCACGTTGTGCTAACGCTTCCGCTTTCGGTCTACGAGGGTACGTGGACAACACTCTCCCCTCTTGTTGCTATGCATCACCATGATCTTGCATGTGCGTAGGATTTTTTTAAAATTACTACGTTCCCCAACATTTACAATTTCACATGCTTTTATCCCCGTTGAAAACTTCAACCAATTTGTCATCAATCACCAAAAGGGGGAGATTGTAAGTGCATCTAGTGCCACCCCTAGTTGGTTTTGGAGTATTGACGACAAACCTGGTTGAGGGACTAATGTGTTTGTGAGAATTGCAGGATAACACAGGTAGTAGTCCCTCATTGATTCGGTTTACCTACCGGAGATGACCCCTAAAAATGTGTGAAGACATTGAAGAGAATGGTGGTCTGTGAAGCCATTCACATTGAAGTCTATGACATGAGAAGACATCGCATGAAGACTATGGAGCACGAAGACTTAGTTTTTTCGTTGTTTCCTTTTCTTAGTTATTGAGTCATAGGAACCACCGCACTGTTAAGTGGGGTCCAAGTGAACAAAGTCAGAGTGACTAAAGTGATGCTCAACCAAATCCTATGTCTTCGAGCGAAGACAATGAGTGCAAATCTTATCCAAAGTCGGATAAGTCAGGTTTACTTGTAGCCAAGTCAAGCTACCGCGTGTGTTTGAAATCTGACCGTTGGAACACGTGTCAGTTCCTTAGTGACCCAGGGTCATTTCGGACAAATCAGGTCGGGTTGCTTAGTGGCTATAAATAGCTCACCCCCTACACCATAAATTGGTGGCTGCTCAGAGTTAGTTCACAGCTTTTTTCGTTTGAGAGCAACCCACCTCCGAACCCTTTCAAAGAGAATCCTTGCGAGGACAAATCCCAAACCACCCAGAGCCCAAAGAGTGTTTGTCATCACTGAAGTCTTTCTGTTCGCGTGATCTGAAGACTTGTTGCACTTAAGGACTTTGAATCCTCCAGCCGGTTAGGCGTCGCGTTCTGAGCATCCAAGAGTCATTGTGGATTGCCGGTGAACGAAGTCTGTGAAGGTTTGGAAGTCTACCTTGAAGATTTACCAGAGTGATTGGGCGAGGACTAAGTTTCCTTAGCTCAAGGGGAATAAGGTGAAGACACGGTCTTCTGAGTTAAATCTCAGCCTCCCTAACCAGATGTACAGTTGTCACAGCAACTGGAACTGGTCGAACAAATCATTGTCCTCTCCAAGCTACTGGTTCTATCTCTTACTTCTCCTTACTTACTGTTTGTCTTCGTGAAGTCATTGCCTGCTTGCATTATCTGTTTGACTTCACTGAGTGACTACTTGTTCTGGTTGGCTTCATACTATCGTCCATCCTGATCCTTACTACCTAGCTGCTAATAGTCTTCGTGCTTTCACTTCATTGAATACTCGACTATGGCTTGCCTAGTGTAGTCTACCTTCCGCTGCATATAAATAGGGTCATTTCTATTGTTTTTCTTCAAAACTCCCATGTTTTGAAGACTTTCATAAAAATCGCCTAATCACCTCCCCCCTCTAGTCGATATCTAGTTCTTTCAGTAATCGAGACTCGAGCAATACAACTAGAAGCTGGAGTAGGCCTTTACCTCCACCGTGAGGGGCCGAAACCTAGGTAAACTCCCTGTATCCTTTGTCCCGTTTAACCATGCTAACTACGTTGCGATAGCTCCACATTTAAGTCCTTTTGCAAGGACATCCGTCGTGACAAACCCTCGACAATAGCTTTGGTTTCTTGCCAAACCATAGTTCATATGGTGTCATATCAACGGATTTAGATGGTGCCCTATTTAATGTGAATGCAATTGTCTCTAATGCATAACCCCAAAATTATAAAGGAAAATCGGTAAGAGACATCATAGAACGCACCATATACAATAGAGTATGGTTACGACGTTCGGACACACCATTATGTTGTGGTGTTCTAGGTGGCGTGAGCTGTGAAACTATTCCACATTGTTTCAGATGAAGACCAAACTCATAACTCAAATATTCGCTTCCGCGATCGGATCGTAGAAACTTTATTTTCTTGTTATGTTGATTCTCTACTTCACTCTGAAATTCTTTGAACTTTTCAAATGTTTCAGACTTGTGTTTCATTAAGTAGATATACCCACATCTACTCAAATAATGATACCCGCCGCGTGCTTCAACGCACATCGGATCGCATACGGCGATAAGTATTATTTCCAATAAGTCATTAGCTCGCTCCATTGTTTTGGAGAATGGAGTTTTAGTCATTTTGCCCATGAGGCATGATTCACTAGTATCAAATGATTCATAATCTAGTGATTCCAGAAGTCCATGAGCATGGAGTTCCTTCATGTGCTTTATACCAATATGACCTAAACGGCAGTGCCACAAGTATGTTGCACTATCATTTTCAACTCTACATCTTTTCGTTTCAATATTATGAATATGTGTATTACTACGATCGAGATTCAATAAACCATTCTCCTTTGGGTGTATGACCATAGAAGGTTTTATTCATGTAAACAGAATAACAATTATTCTGTGACTTAAATGAATAACTGTATTGCAATAAACATGATCCAATCTTGTTCATGCTCAATGCAAACACCTAATAACATTTATTTAGGCTTAACACTAATCCCGATAGTATAGGCACTACTAGGAAAAGGGCTATAGATAATATGGACATTAATGGCGCACCACACATGTGGTGCGCCACTACTATATACTAATGGCGCACCACGTGTTAGTGCGCCATTAGTGTCCAAATACTAATGGCGCACCACATCCACGATGCGCCACTAGTAACAATTTTTTTTCAAAACTAGTAATGGTGCACCAGGGGATAGTGCGCCATTACTAGTTAAACTAGTAATGGCGCACCACATCCACGGTGCGCCACTAGTAAATTTTTTCAAATTTTTTTATTTTTTATAGTAATGGCGCACCACTCCC
>NC_041389.1:571349155-571352829 GCF_002162155.2 Triticum dicoccoides | reverse complement strand
TTTTCAATTTAAAAAATAAATAAAAGAAAATGATGGAAATGTGAAAAAGTAAAAGAAAATAAGTTTCCCATGTGATATGTGGTCTACTTGTTGGGAAAATTTACAAATATGAATTTCGACTTTATTTGCGAAATCTCTCTGGAATTTGTAAAATGGGCATAACTTTTGCATACGAACTCGGATTAAAAAGTTTTTTATATGAAAAATCATCTACTCGAAAAGTTACATCCGAATTTAACGGGGGAAACCCCGTTAAACATTTTCAAAATCCCCAAAAACCTAACATAATAAAAGATACGGGGCTTTTAAGATCTAGAGGGGGAAAATGGAAAAAAAAATCAAACTTACTAGTGGCGCACCATTTGCTAGGTGCGCCACTAGTAACAGAAAAAAAATTGGTTTCAATTTTTCTTTCAAAATATGATACGTAATATGACCGGGAAGTTTGATTTTTTTTTCAAAATTACATCATACTCATGAACATGAACAAAGTCCTAGACATCAACAAGGATTAATAGGATTGATATGATAGATATATCAACAAGTGCCTGTTAAGTGAGGTGGTGCTAGGGTCTGATAGAACTGCGAAGTTAAGTGTGCTCGAGCTGGAGTAGTGTGAGGATGGGTGACCTTCCGAGAAGTTTGACCACTTAGTGCGATTTGACTTGAGATTAAGCATATTGACCCGAGATTAAGCGCCCCACTCCGCCAGCGTAGCGTTGGTGGCCATCAAAGAAGAGCGCCAAGTCAAGGGCCAGCCAAATGGAGCCACCAAGCCGGGTGAGGCAGCGCAACACCAGGACAATGCTCCCGAGGCAGCGGTCGATCCACGAGAAACACCTCAGCCCCGGGAGCCAAAGACTCCACCAGCTCTTTCGCCCTCGTTTAGCACCCGGTATACTTCGTCAGCACGGTGCTATGAGATGCGAGAGCATGATACCCCATGCCTCAGAACCTCTTGCTTACACTCCTGGTGGCCTCGCGCAAGCTGCGCCACTACTTCCAGGGTCACCCCATCAAGGTTGTCTCAGCTTTCCTGCTGGAGAGAGTGCTCAGGAGTCCCAATGCTGTGGGAAGAGTTGCCAAATGGAACATCGAGCTACAAGCGTTTGACTTGGAGTTCGGCACAACCAGGGTCATCAAGGGGGTTGTGCTCGCCGACTTTGTGGCAGAATGGACCTTCACCCCGGAGCTCGAAGCAGGTGAGAACCAGTCCCTCTCGCCAGGGAGGGAAGCACCGGACGGTTGGGTCATGTACTTCGACGGCATGTTTGTGCGCCAGGGCGCGGGGGTTATAGCAGTGCTTATCTCGCCCACCCAAGACAATCTCTACTAGGCCATGCAGCCCTGCTTCCAGCAGGGCGAGAAGGTATCCAACAACATTGCAGAGTACGAGGGGTTGATCGCCGGCATCAAGGCTAGGGTAGCCCTGGGAGAGTGAAGTGCCTTACCATCAGGGGTGACTCTCAGCTCCTCGTCAACTTCTCCAACAAGGTGTACGAGCCAAGGGACGAGCACATGGAGGCGTACCGCACAGAAGTACGCAAGATGGAGAAGCAATTCCTGGGGAAAGAGCTGCAGCACGTTCCCCACGACACAAACAAGGAAGCTGATGAGATCGCCAAGAGGGCGTCAAAGTGTCAGCCCCAGGAACTAGGTGACTTCGAAGAACGTCTCTTCAAGCCCTCAGCAACCCCACCAACCACTAGGCCAGCCCCACCTCGGGAGGAGCTCTCCTCACCGCCAACTTCAGGAGCCCCCGCCTGCGGCCCAACCTCGGGAGCCCGTCTGCTCCTGGCACTCGAGCCTCGGGAGGGGTGCTAGATCGAGGAGTTCAAGGCGTACCTGACGCAAGACACATTGCTGGAGAAGGAAGAGGATGCGGAGCGCGTGGCCCAGCAGGCTACGACATACTGCATTCGGGGCGGTGAGCTATACAGGAAGCGGCCAAATGACATTTTTCTGCGATGCATCTCCAGGGAGCAGGGAAATGAGTTGCTGGCCGACATACATGGCGGAGACTGCGGGAACCACTTGTCATCGCGCACCCTGGTCGGCAAGGCTTTCCGCAGTGGATTCTACTGGCCCACGGCACTCAACGATGCAGCCGAGCTGGTGAAATCTTACGAGGCCTGCCAATTTCACGCCATGCAGATCCATCAGCCAGCTCAGGGCCTCCAAACTATCCCGCTCTCGTGGCCATTTGCAATCTGGGGGCGTGATATCTTAGGCCCATTCCCTTGAGCGCCAGGGGGCTACCACTACCTCTATGTCGCCATCGACAAGTTCACCAAGTGGGCGGAACTGGAAGCCGTACACACCATCCCAGCCTGATCAGCAATTAACTTCATCAAGGGCCTTGTAAGCCGCTTTGGGGTCCCCAATCGCATCATCACAGACAACGGCTCACAGTTCACTAGCAATCTCTTCAAAGCATATTGTGCTAACCTTGGAACACAGATCTGCTATGCTTCAATGGCACACCCCAGGAGCAATGGCCAAGCTGAGCGTGCCAACACGGAAGTCCTAAGGGGCCTCCAGACCAGGACATTCAAGAAGAAGCTCGAGGCCTACGGAAGGGGCTAGCACGACGAGTTCCAGTCCGTGCTGTGGTCCATCCGCACCATCGCCACCAAGCCAACATGCGAGACACCTTTCTTCCTCGCCTACGGAGCAGAAGCGGCTCTCCCACACGAGGTCAGGCATCGCTCTGCGCGGGTCCTGGCATTCAATGAAACATAGCAAGACTCCATGTGGGGGATGGATCTAGTGCTGGGGGAGTAACGCCTCGGTGAAGCCTCGCTCCAAGCTGCGAGGTACCAGCAGGCACTACGACAGGACCACTGCCGCAGTTGTAACACCCCGGTTTCGATGCGCCAGGTGTCTGCCAGTATTTCGCCTTCGTTGCCATGTCATTTGCTTGCGTGTTGCACTTTGTCATGTCATCATGTGCATCTCATTTTGCATATGTGTTTGTCTCATGCATCCGAGCATTTTCCCCGTTGTCCGTTTCGCAATCCGGCACTCCTATGTCCTCCGGCGTTCCCCTTTTGTCTACTGTTGTGAGTGGGTGTTAGACATTCTTGGAATGGCCCGAGGTTTGCCAAGTAGCCTTGGTATAGCACTGGTAGCACGCCCGTCAAGTTTCGTGCCATTTGGAGGTCGTTTGATACTCCAACGGTTAACCGCGCAGCCCGAAACCCCTTCTTTTGTTGCAGCCCAACAACCCCTCCAAAGTGGCCCAAAACCCAGCAAACTCCCCTCCATGCTCTCGGTCGTTCGATCACGATCGTGTGGGCGAAAACCGCTCCTCATTTGGACTCTCCTAGCTCCCTCTACCTACAAATATGCCCTCCCAGTCCAAAATCTCGGATGAAATAGACCCCAAACCCTGGCCCCGCTCCTCTCGCCTGCCGGACATGTCCGATCCGCGCCGGACATGTCCGCCGGACACATCGCCCTGGCCAATCGTGGAGCGCCACATCGCCTTCGCCGCCGGCTCTTCCAACCAGCGCCGGCCACGTGTCCCCGCCGGCCCTCTCTCTCTCCTCCGCTCCGCCCGCAGCCCCACGAAGCCCGACCGTGGCCCGCCCGGGCCCGAACCGCCGCCGCCGCAGGCCCGCGCCCTGCCGCGCGCTCGCCGGCGACCAGCGCCGCCGCCGCCCGTGCGCCCG
>NC_041389.1:571341380-571348710 GCF_002162155.2 Triticum dicoccoides | reverse complement strand
CGGCCGCGCTCCTCCGCCGCTGCGCCGCCTTCCCGTCGTCGCACCAGGCCCCGCGCCGCCTCCGCCCGCTCTCCAGCCGGCCGCCTCCGTGCCGAGCGCCGCCGCGGCGCCCCTCACCGTCCCACCGTCGCCGACCTCGCCGCTCGCCGCCTCCGTCCAGATCCGGTCGAGGAGCGACCGGATCCGGCTCCCCCGCGCTCCGGGGAGCCCCCCTTCAACGCCGGCCGCCGTTTCCCGCAAGTCCGGCGACATCTCCGGCGAGATCCGCCGTCTCCCCCGCCGCGTTGACTTTGTCCCTGAGGTGAAATTCCACTGTCCCCCAGAGTATTTTGACATTATCATGCCATGTTCATCGCATCATATCTCTGCATCCGTAGCTCCGTTTCATGCGTGTAATATGTCAAATTGTTCGCCTCAACGAGTACTTCATTTCATTCCATTGCATCATATTCATTTGAGTCCATCTTGATGCCTGAATCATCATTGCAAGAGTGCATGTTGCTGTTAATCTGCTGAAACTGTTATAACATGCCCATTTGTCATTTTTTCCATGATTGATGTGTGCATCCTATGAGGTTGATGTCTACATGTGTTTTGATCTATGCCATGCCATCTTTCCAGGGGTGGATGCCATGTATTTTTGTGATCAATGTGGTGACTAGCACAAGCATGCAAACTAGGCTTCATAATGTTGCTGATTTTAGTCCCTGTTCTGCTGTTATTTTGATGCCATGTAAACTTGATGCTACAAAGAGATCCATGCTTATTTTGAGATACTTAAGTAAGGATGTTTTGTACACATGGTTATGCTCTATGTATACATGCCCCTGGTTGCATTTATAGCTTGTGGAGATTGTTCATATCTTGCTCTAAATTTGCTAAATGATGTTGCTGTCAGCCTGTTAACATGAAGTTCAATGTTTCCATGATTGTTGTTAGTTATCCATGCACCCTATGAACTTGTTCTTGACATGCTTTGCTTCATAAACATGTCTTCTTACTGTTTTTTGCCTTGTCATGCCATGTATTGCTCTGTAGTGAGTGGTTCAAGCTCACCAACATGCCTACTTATTGTTGTTCCTGCCATGTATGAATCTGTCATATAACTTGCCTTATTTACATGGGTGCCATCATATCTTCTGGTCCTTTTTGGCTCTTGGTCAGTAAGGGACTATTGTTCTATGGAATTAGTAGATTCATTCCATGCCTTTGGTTGCCATGATAAGTTCCTGTAACATGTTGTTTGGTAGCTCTAAACATTGCAACCTGATGTTATTTCTGCTAAAGTCTGAAACTGTTATTATTTGCAATCTTGTCATGTGTGTTTGAGCATGTTCTAGTGATTTCTGGAGATAGCTCAGTGTTCATGTTTTGTTATGCTTTACCTGTACTTCACGTCCATGCCTTTTGTTATTACGTTGAGATTCTGTAGCTTGTTGATTTGATGCTTGCAATATGCCTAGTTGCTGTTTTGGACAGATTGTTATTATAACTTGTTTCATGTGTATGTGTTGCACCGTTGCTCCGTTTTGAGTGTGCTCTATATGAAATTTGCTTGATTTTGCGTGTAGCTTCATATTATCATATTGCATCCTTGTTTGAGAGTGTTTTCTTGATGTTTGGGTGCATTTTGCATCAATGCCATGTTTAACTTGTTTTGCTCATATCTTCTAGGGCGTAGCTCCGAATTAAATGAACTTTATATGTAACTTGACTAGAATCTCGTGTAGATCATATTGGCGCATCTTAACTTGATGTTTAACAACTTGAACATAATGTTTATTCAGATCTGGTCCAACTTTGAAATTTACATATGAGGACTTACCTGAATGGTTATATGTTGTTTCCGGCCTCATTTAAACTTGCTTTGATGTGTTGCTCTTGTATGCATCATCACTTGCCATGAGTAGCTTCATGTAGCCTTGTCATGCATCATGCTTGTTGTGCATCATGCCTTGTTCATGAGTGGTGTGTTTACCATGTTGTGTGCTTCTTTTCGATAGTTCTCGTTTCGTTGCGATCGTGAGGATTCGTTCGTCTACGCTTGGTTCATCTTCGTGGCTTCATCCGTTCATCTTCTTCATGGACTCGTTCTTCTTCCTTGCGGGATTTCAGGCAAGATGACAGCTACCCTGGATCTCACTACTATCATTGCTATGCTAGTTGCTTCGTTCTATCGCCTTGCTGCATTACCTATCTTTTGCTCATCAAGCCTCCCAAATTGCCATGAACCTCTAACCTTTGACACCCTTCCCAGCAAACCGTTGCTTGCCTATGTTACCGCTTTGCTCAGCCCTTCTTATAGCATTGTTAGTTGCAGGTGAAGCTGAAGATTTCTCCCTGGTGGACAGGATTTTGTTGGGATATCACAATATCTCTTATTTAATTAATGCATCTATATATTTGGTAAAGGGTGGAAGGCTCGGCCTTATGCCTGGTGTTTTGTTCCACTCTTGCCGCCCTAGTTTCCGTCATACCGGTGTTATGTTCCCGGATTTTGTGTTCCTTACGCGGTCGGGTGATTTATGGGACCCCCTTGACAATTCGCTTTGAATAAAACTCCTCCAGCAAGGCCCAACATTGGTTTTACCATTTGCCTCACCACCACCTACTTTTCCCTTGGGAGTCGCTCTCTCGAGGATCATCTTTATTTAGCCCCCCCGGGCCAGTGCTTGTCTAAGTGTTGGTCCGAACTAGAGCCCTTTGCAGCGCCCCCTCAGGGAAACTTGAGGTCAGGTTTTAGTTGTACGGATTGCTCATCCGTGTTGCCCTGAGAACGAGATATGTGCAGCTCCTATCGGGATGTCGGCGCATCGGGCGGATTTGCTGGTCTTGTTTTACCATTGTCGAAATGTCTTGTAAACCGGGATTCCGAGTCTGATCGGGTCTTCCTGGGAGAAGGTATATCCTTCGTTGATCGCGAGAGCTTATCATGGGCTAAGTTGGGACACCCCTGCAAGGTATAATCTTTCGAAAGATGTGCCTGCGGTTATAGGAAGATGGGAATTTGTTAATGTCCGGTTGTAGATAACTTGACACCAGATCCGAAGTAAAACGCATCAACCGTGTGTGTAGCCGTGATGGTCTCTTTTTGGCGGAGTCTGGGAAGTGAACACGGTTTCTGTGTTATGTTTGACGTAAGTAGGAGTTCAGGATCACCTCTTGATCATTGCTAGTTGACGACTGTTCCTTTTGCTCTCTTCTCACTCTTATTTGCGTATGTTAGCCACCATATATGCTTAGTCGCTGCTGCAACCTCACCACTTTACCCCCTCCTTCCCTTTAAGCTTTGCTAGTCTTGATACCCATGGTAATGGGATTGCTGAGTCCTCGTGGCTCACAGATTACTACAACAACAGTTGCAGGTACAGTTTATGCGATGATCATGACGCGAGAGCGATGTTGCTTGTTTTGGAGTTCTTCTTGTGCTTCTTCTTTGATCAGGGGATAGGTTCCAGGTCGGCAGCCTGGGCTAGCAGGGTGGATGTCGTTTGAGCTTCTGTTTGTGTTTCATCTGTAGTCGGATGATACTCTAATGTATGATGATGATGTATTTGAGTGGCATTGTATGCCTTATGTATGTATCCTCATCTATTATGTAATGTTGATGTAATGATATCCACCTTGTAAAAGTGTTTCAATATGCGGGTCTATCCTTGGTGGGACCTTCGAGTTCCTTTTGGATAGGGTCGCATATTGGGCGTGACAAGTTGGTATCAGAGCCTCGACCGACCCTAGGAGCCCCCTTGATTGATCGTGTAGTTTGGTCGTTGTTGAGTCTAGGAGAAAACTGTTTTCGGAGTCTAGTTATATCGAAGAGTAGGAATTCTTTTTACTCCTCAGCCCCTTCGTCGCTCTGGTCAGGAATCCTGACGTAGGTGTTTTGAATTACTCCTGTCTCATTCAAATTTTTCTTTAGGATCACGCAGTTGGTTTTTCGATCGTTGTTCCTCATCTCTTTTATCCGGTGCATTTCTCGTCAAGTTGACTCGAGCCTGTTCATCTTTGCCACGTTCAATTCTCAGTTGTTTTCTTTTCCCACCCGCCCACCCCTTTTTCATCTTGGAGCCGGAGTCCGTAATTGAGTATCCATCCTACTCGTGCGAAGTCTTTGCCTTCTTTCCTCAATGATTTTAACCGGTGTTTTCTCTTCAAGATATTCGTTGATTCTCCCTTCCAGGTGCCTTTGTTTTCCCGCCCTCCCACCCTTTTTCTTCCCGTAGTCTGAGTCTCTTTCGAGCATCAATTTCATTCGTACGGAGTCTCTTCAGTCTTCCCTCAATTATTTCAACCGGTGAATTCTCGTCTCGGTGGACATTCTTCATCTCTTTTCTTTTTCCGGTGGATTCAATTCAAGTTTTTCGGTAGTTATTATTCTTCCCCTCGGCTCAAGTGTTTTCCCTGCTCGCTTGCCTCTCGCCATTCAATCATTCTGGAGTTCAGAAGACATCTCAGGAGATTCGTCTGTATTCCAATTAATTCGAGGTTGTCACCTCATTCAAATATTTCAATTGTTCTGGTGCATCATTTATCTTTTCAACAATCCTTTTCAACGGTGTTTTTCTTTTAGTGGGCCCTAACCCACAGGTCTTTTCCCAGGATCTTACCTGACTCTTCTGATTCCCCCGGAGTTATTCGCAATTCTTTTCAAGTGTGACGTAAGAATGAATTTCATCAGTCAGATCTTTTCCAAGATCAATTTCAAGTCATTTTCATTGTTGTCTCAACCTCTTCGCTTTTCATTCTCCCCGAGTATCTCAGTAATTTCGGTGGTGTTTCTCGTCGTCTTTCTCAGCTTTGAAGATCTAAGAAGAGTTTCTTTAAATCTTGCCCATTCTCCCGAAGATTCGTGGTTCTAGCTTCATGTTATCCTCTCAAATTATTCCATTTGTCAGATATTCCTTTTTCTCACCTATCCGGAGTTTTTCAGGAGTTGATTTCTGTTTCTTTTCACCGGAGGCCATCGTTCCAGAAAAATTCTTCGTCCTCACATTTCAGCTACCGTTATCCAATTATCCCGGTGCTTCGTTCAACTGTTCTTTAATCAGCTCTTGATCTCTTTATTCTTTTGCATCTAATCCCCTCTAGCATACTTGGTTTTCTAATTCTTCCCGGTGATTCACTCTCTTTCGTCAGTCATTTCCGAATTCTTACGATGGATCATTCAAGATTCTTTTCTTTGATTATCATATTAATTCATTCGTTCTTTTCAACCTACCGGTGGTTCATGAAGACCTTCTCAAGTTCACGATATGCCACTTCTCAATCCTTTTAAAGAAGAATAAGTAGTATGCAAAATCCATTGCTTGTCATCAATTTAATTTGATGAAGGATAAGCATACAATAAATCTTATTTTTATTCCATCCAAGTGATTAATCCTTTTCTTCGGAGTTTGTTCTTGATGAATAAATTCTAGTTCCAAGTGTTTCATCTTTTCTTTTCTGGAGTTCATATTTCCTCGGCCATCTCGTCGGAACCTCCATCTAAATCATCGCAACGCTCATCTATTCTTTCATCCTTCATGTTATTTCGTCATCCTTTTGTCTACGGAGTTATTCATGGTGGTTCTTCATGATTTAATTCATCCTTCAAGAGTTCATCAAGTGTCATTCCATCTTGTGAAGTTCATGTTCTATTCCTTCCATTTTCAGTCGGAGTACTGCCTAAGTCCTTTTAGTCTTATTCGTTTCTTATGTCATTCTAACCGGAGTCGTTTCATAGTCTATCTGATTCCGTGAGCTTTTGATTCTCGTCATTCTCGTTGTTCCCCTCTTCTTCTCGAGTGCTCTCGATTCTTTGATTCTTCTCTTGAGTTCTTGTTTCACCTCATCCCTTTTTCCCTTCCGTCTCGGTCCTAAGATCTTGGGACGAGATCTCTTGTTAGTGGAGGAGTGTTGTAACGCCCCAGTTTCGATGCGCCAGGTGTCTGCCAGTATTTCGCCTTCGTTGCCATGTCATTTGCTTGCGTGTTGCACTTTGTCATGTCATCATGTGCATCTCATTTTGCATACGTGTTCGTCTCATGTATCCGAGCATTTTCCCCGTTGTCCGTTTCGCAATCCAGTACTCCTATGTCCTCCGGCGTTCCCCTTTTGTCTCCTGTTGTGAGTGGGTGTTAGACTTTCTTGGAATGGCCCGAGGTTTGCCAAGCGGCCTTGGTATAGCACCGGTAGACCGCCTGTCAAGTTTCGTGCCATTTGGAGGTCGTTTGATACTCCAACGGTTAACCGCGCAGCCCGAAACCCCTTCTTTTGTTGCAGCCCAACAACCCCTCCAAAGTGGCCCAAAACCCAGCAAACTCCCCTCCATGCTCTTGGTCGTTCGATCACGATCGTGTGGGCGAAAACCGCTCCTCATTTGGACTATCCTAGCTCCCTCTACCTACAAATATGCCCTCCCCGTCCAAAATCTCGGATGAAATAGACCCCAAACCCTAGCCCCGCTCCTCTCGCCCGCCGGACATGTCCGATCCGCGACGGACATGTCCGCCGGACACATCGCCCCGGCCAATCATGGAGCGCCACGTCGCCTCCGCCGCCGGCTCCTCCAACCAGCGCCGGCCACGTTTCCCCGCCGGCCCTCTCTCTCTCCTCCGCTCCGCCCGCGGGCCCGCGAAGCCCGACCGTGGCCCGCCCGGGCCCGAACCGCCACCGCCGCAGGCCCGCGACCCACCGCGCCCGCGCCGCGCGCTCGCCGGCGACCAGTGCTGCCGCCGCCCATGCGCCCCGCAGCCCGCGCCTAAGGTCGCCGCCGCTCCGCCCCCGCAGGGCTCCCGAGCCGCCCGCGCCCCGCGGCCGCGCTCCTCCGCCGTTGCACCGCCTCCCCGTCGTCGCACCGGGCCCCGTGCCGCCTCCGCCCGCTCTCCGACCGACCGCCTCCGCAGCGAGCGCCACCGCAGCGCCCCTCACCGTCCCGCCGTCGCCGACCTCGCCGCTCGCCGCCAAAATAATTATCTCTGTGACTCCAAAAATATTGGTTTAAATTTTACCTCTTACCAATATTTCCATGGAATAACAGGAACATTTTCTTGGACACATTTGAGAAGATTTAATTGTTGGTTATTTTTAAAGGATTTTGAGGCTTTGAAAATTCCTCAATTCAAATTTCATTTGAATTTAAACATGATGCAGCAACCAAGCTAGTCCAAGGCCAGGGTAAAGCTAGGGATGTGACAACTCACCCCCACTAAACAAGAATCTCGTCTCGAGATTCAAGCGTAGGGTAAGATGAAGGGGAAACGCAAACTAGTATAATCTTCATGATCCAGGGTGCACTTCAAATGAACGTTGATTCGATCACCATCTTTGTCTTGATGTCTTGCTCTGAGAA
>NC_041389.1:571269989-571340037 GCF_002162155.2 Triticum dicoccoides | reverse complement strand
ATTCATGGCGGCAACTTGCATCATATGCACATGAATTAGGGAAAATCACTACTTTCATTCAAACATATGCTTCATGAACGAAACACGAAGAAATGCTTACACAAGTTTCCAACACTAGGTTGATGTTCAACATGATTCATGGGGGGAGACAAAATGCTACTGATGGGCTCAACAGCAACTCATCGGAATTTCCATATCACTGGACTTCCACCATCATGTGAACACGGTGATAGCATTGGTCAGACCAAAGATGTAATGGTGTATGCTCGAGGGATCAACCACGAGTAGGACAACATTACGAGCATCGTTGGTACTGATTTGATTTGACGATAGCCCACACTCAAATCAAGGGATTGATAAGACAATAGGTCCAGCAACTGATCACAGGGACCAATCGATGAAGATATCATCTTTCTTCAACACACACTACACAAGAATATCCCTTTGGAACGAACTAAATCAGACAAGTTTTTATCTTCCAACTCTCCAAGTTGTTGTCCAGCTTAACCAACTAGCTCAGGGATATCTAACACCGATTCTTGGAAAGAAGGTGGTTCATAAGAAACCAACTTGATCACGGGCTCCACTTAACGGTCAGGTGACGACCTGGTAGTACTTCCGAGAAGATCTTCGGAAAATCACGAACCACCGATATGTTACTAAGCTCGAGAACAATCTTGCTTTTCAGGGCAAGATGATATGATCAAATGAGCGAGGACTTGACAAATCCTAACTCATCAATCAAAGAGTGCACCAGGAAATAAGGACTAGGTAGCACGATCAATCTTAGAATGGTGATTCAATAACCAACATACTAAGAATAAAATTATTATCCTTTAACTACCAAGCAACGAGGTTGCTAGGAGTATTGATTTGACACATCACAATTCATTTGTCGGTATTCCGGTTGCATCAACACGGAACCGAGGAATGAAAAAGGATGGCGAGAAGTATCACTATGTCAAGAATTCACAAAAGGTGGTGCAATTCTCATGAAATTCCTGTCATAAAGAAGGTAATACTTCAGGGTAGAGCAGACCAGAAGCTGGATTGTAACTTGATCTGCGGAACACAACTACTTTGACCCAATCCTAAATATGGATGAGGTACTGGAGTTTGTTTCTCCTAGTCATTCAGGACGGAATGGCTTGACGGGCCACAAGAGTAATAGGCATCGACAAACGAACGCGCGCATACTCTTGACTATCAATTGATAGACGAAGGTCAGTAGACAACTAAAGAGGGACAACTCAAAGGAACATATAACTTTCTGAGTTGTGGATGCATAAATTAGTATGTTGAACCGAGTTCAACATAATTCTTCCGGATAACCCAAGCAGAAAGGTAGAACTGGCAGAGTCACGAGTTATGAATGGAGAATTCCTCAAGAATAACCCTGTTGTGATATTTCAGTTCAACGAGGAACTTCTGCCATAAGTAGTTCACGGTATTTGGAAGAAGAAGATACCACGGACTTCAAGGACTATCGCAAAGGTTACTAATATCCTAAAGGCGCTAGCAATTACTATCAACATGAAATAGGTAGAGTGAATCTTGGGTTCAAGAACCCAGGAACAGAATACCTACTACTAAGTGGCATCACGGGATGCTTTCGGGAATAAAAGCCAGAATCATCACACTGGGACACCAATCATGGCTAAATTACTAGGTGATCCCCTAAGACACCTAGGGTCATAATAATAGCTCCAACATATATGTCAGGGCAATAAATTACCTCAACTCAACAATTAGTGTGATTGAGCTGGCATAAAGGAACATCGAAACCAGAGGAAAAGGATTTTGCAAATGCATCAGACTATTTAGAAACCTGGAATGACTCGGACAGCATAACGGCTGTAAATGCTCAGAAAAGATTTGAGACATTCACAAGAATGGTGGCATAACCACTCAGAAGCACAATATCAAGGTTTCGAGATCAACAATTAACGTACGGAAGTAGTAGAAACTGAACTCAAGCTTAAATCCAACAATCTTATAAGTCTACGGATTAGTAGCACGTGATCCTAATAGAAAGAAGAGATAGCCTAGTTCTTAATCCCCGTAGAAGAGAAGATGATGACTCAGATCAGAAGGCCATGAGGTATAAGGAGTAAAAAGAGCCTTACGTTCCATCCCACAATCAATTCCCTTATATAACTAAAGAATTTCTAGACTCAACTTCGACCAGTTTGGCTTAGTAATCCTACAGGCAGTCAAGCTCTGATACCAACGCTGTCAGAACCCCGACTCGATGTCACATCGATCTAGCCTGTAGCACCTCATATCACTTTGCGGCCTCACGCACGGTATCCCCATGGGTGTCGCCTTACCTTTGCCCGGGACCGTTTGCGCCTTTTGGCTCACGTATATGATAGTGTCGCTAGCATCCATATGATAAGGAGCCCGGGCTGACATGACTAGTCGTAAACCCAAAGTGGCACAGACTTACAGGGACAGGCATCCATGACCCAGCATCGAACGTGTCGGTCATCAGCGAGTGAATCCAGGCTGTAGCACTGGGCTAGCAGGACTCCGGTGAACCGGGCTGTAGCGGGCTAACAGGACTCCGGTATTCATCGCGTGACATTTCCCCGAAGGGACAGACACAGGAACGAAGAAGGACACATGCCGGCCAGCCTAAGTGTTCCGGAGCAGTAGCAAGCTACCATGGCTCAGTGGAAACACTAGGAGACATTTCCCGGTAAGAGAGGCTACTAAAGATAAACAACTAGATGGTCAGATCCCACACATACCAAGCATTTCAATAACATACACACAATATGCTCAATATGTGCAAATATAACATGGCATCACAACATGACTCTACAAATCAAGTATTTATTCATTAGGCTCCGAGGAGCGAGATATTACAAACATAGGTCTCATGACCCAACATTCAGAGTATACAAGTCAAAGCACAAGCGGAAACTATCATGTCTGAGTACAGACCACTATAAATGAAAAAGGCTGAGAAGCCTGACTATCTGCCAGATACTGCCGAGGGCACAAGATCGTAGCTGAGGTAACAAGCTAAACGTCGAAGTCCACGCGAAACTACTAGCGAGACCGAAGTCTCTCTGCAAAAACATAAATAGGCAAACGTGAGTACAAATGTACCCAGCAAGACTTACATCAGAACTATCTACATATGCATCATTATCAACAAAGGGGATGGTGGGGTTTAACTGCAGCAAGCCAGCTTTGACTCGGTGGCTATCCTGAACTACGACTGCGAGTAACTCTTTTGAGGTGGCGCACACGAGTCCACATATTCACCATATCAATACACCACTATGGATCCGCTCCCGTCTCCCTACGAGAACGCCTTCCATAGCACTCACGCTTATCTTGCGTATTTTAGAGTATCCACTTTCACTTGTCTATGAACTGATATAAGCAACCCAGAGGTCCTTTTCCGTGGACACGGCTATTCGAATAGATTAGGTTAACCCTGCAGGGGTGTACTTCTTCACACACGCTCTCACCACTTACCGCCGTTTACACGACATGTACTCGGCAACCTTCAAGCGGAAGCCCAACGTGGGTGTCGGCCACGGCCTGCCTAAACACTCAAGTCTCTAGTCCAGGTTTATCGCCTATTCGGGTTCCATCCATGAGGAGATCCGGCCGGAGTTTCGCTCACAGCCCCAAACGATGTGTACAGGGTTCCGTGACACCAAACGGGTGCCCGGTTTACCCGGCCACGTGCCTACCGCATCACAGCCCACCCCTACGGTCAGGGCTGTCCACGGCCTCCAGCATACTACAAACACCAGAAACTACTTGCAACTCCTGGACAGAGGACAAGGGTGATTAAGAAGCCGAGAGGGTCCATTGGTTTCGGGCCCGATGCGTGGTAGTAGCTGAATCATGGATCACAAACACAGAACTCAGTTCCTGAGGACGGCTGCAATGAGACAACCCACCATGTACTCCTACATGGCCTCTCACCGCTACCTTTACCAAATCGTGTTCACACACTTAGCTCACACACAGTAGGACATGTTCACACACCTCTGATTCATCCCCGATGAATCAGACCTGACTCAACTCTAAGCAGTAGCAGGCATGACAAACAAACATGAATGAGTAGGCACAACAGGGCTCAAACAACTCCTACTCATGCTAGTGGGTTTCATCTATTTACTGTGGAATGACAGGTCATGCAAAGGATAAAGGGGTTCAGCTACCGCAGCAAGTAACAGATGAATCGATGTTGTCCTAATGCAGTAAAAGAGAGCAGGAGCGAGAGAGTGGGATTTTATCAGAATGAACAAGGGGGTTTTGCTTGCCTGGCACTTCTGAAGATAACATTGAGTCTTCATGAGTGTCAACGATCACATCATCGGTACACGTCTATCGAGAGGGGACAATTACCGGCAAATACAGAAAAACACGATCAGTGCAATGCACAATATGATGCATGATCATGACATGGCAAAATGAATGTGTTTTGGGCTAATGCAACTAAAACCAGATTAAATGAAGTTGGTTTGAATCCAAGATTCAAATTCAAACTCCATATGTGATTATTCAAATGCCATGTAATTGATTTGTGCTAAACAGCAGCTATAAGTTGTTCTAACATGCATGAAAATGGTACAGATGGATTCCTTGAATTTTTCTGATAATTTTTCATATATAATTTATTTAATTTGGAGTTACGGTTAATTTTCTATGATTTTTAGAAGTTTTAGGCATTTTTCTGGAATTTCAGAAATAAATTAAATCCAGAAAGCATTACTGCGTCAGCATGACGTTGGCATGACGTCAGCAAGTCAACAGGGGCCGGCTCGGGTCAAACCTGACGTGTGGGGTCCACACGTCAGTGACACAGGGGCTAATCCCGCGTTGACCCGGGCTTTGACCCACTACGGGGCCCACTGTTAGTGGCTGTGGGGGGGTGTTTAGGCGTCATTAGGGTTAATTAGGCGTGCCACGTCGGCTGTCACCGGAGTTCGGCCGGCGACGACCAAAACTGCGGTGGGAGCTCGTCGGAGTGGCGCTGCGAGGGGTTTTGGGCCAAGCCAAGGGCACCAGAGGGTTGCCCTTGCTTGCGCGCATCCAAAGGAGGCATGCGGGAGGCGCGGGGTGGCCGGAGCTCGTCGGAGTGGGGGCCGCGGCGGCTGCCGGAGCTCGGGTTTGGGCGGAGCGAGGTTACGGGGCACTAGGGGGCTGGCTGAGGGGCTATGCGGACTCCTGGGGCAGCTAGGAGCACGCTAGGCTCGTCGGACTGGCCGCAGCAGCACGTCAGTGCCATGCCCGGCGTCCATGGCGGACGGCGGCGCTCGGGAATGTGGCCGGGGTGCTACGGCACGGGAACGAACAAAATGGAGGAGGGGAAACGGAGTGGAGCTCACAGGGGTTGCGACGGTGGCCTCGGGGAGCTCGGGGAGGCACCGGAGCCGACGAATTTGACGAAGATGGCCGGCGGGTCCGAGGTAGAAGACGACGTCGATGGCGGCGATGCGGCACTTCCGGGGCCTCGTGGCTCGTAGAGGAGGTAGAGGGAGGACCCGCGGAGCTTCCTGGGGCGTCGGTTAGGCTAGGGGTGGCCGGTGGCCATGGGTACGGCGACGATGGCGGCGAGCTCCGCTCGGTGGTGTGCGCGAGAGGGAAACAGAGGAGGGAATGGGGTCCAGGGGGAGAGAGGGGAGGTGCAGGGGGCGAGGGCGTCTCCGTGGCGTCGCGAGGGAGTCGGGGAGGCTGCCACGGCGAAGCAGGAGGTGGCCGGCGCTCTTCGGGCGCGCGCCACGCCTCGCCTCTGCCTACTGGCAGAGGAAGAAGAGGACAAGGGGGGGGAAGGAGGTGGGCTGGGCCAGCGGGAGGAGCTGGGCCGGCTACAAGTAAGTGGCCCAGGTACGGTTCTTTCTCTCTCTCTCTTCCTGTTTTAATTCTATTTTTTTCTATTTTGCAGGTTTGTTTTGATTTAGTTTAGCAACTAAATCATTTAAATAAATTCTGTAGATTTTTATGTGGCTTGCTAAAATATATACAAAGCCACTCACAAACTTCCAGAATTATTGGAGTCATATTTAATATATATTAAATATAAATCCAAAGCAAATAGTTATTGGATTAATTCAAATGGCCAAAATAATTATCTCTGTGACTCCAAAAATATTGGTTTAAATTTTACCTCTTACCAATATTTCCATGGAATAACAGGAACATTTTCTTGGACACATTTGAGAAGATTTAATTGTTGGTTATTTTTAAAGGATTTTGAGGCTTTGAAAATTCCTCAATTCAAATTTCATTTGAATTTAAACATGATGCAGCAACCAAGCTAGTCCAAGGCCAGGGTAAAGCTAGGGATGTGAGAATAAGTTCCGGTAACATGTTGTTTGATAGCTCTAAACATTGCAACCTGATTTTATTTCTGCTAAAGTCTGAAATTGTTATTATTTGCAATCTTGCCATGTGTGTTTGAGCATGTTCTAGTGATTTCCGGAGATAGCTCCGTGTTCATGTTTTGTTATGCTTTACCTGTGCTTCACGTCCATGCCTTTTGTTATTACGTTGAGATGTTGTAGCTTGTTGATTTGATGCTTGCAATATGCATAGTTGCTGTTTTGGACAGATTGTTATTATAACTTGTTTCATGTGTATGTGTTGCACCGTTGCTCCGTTTTGAGTATGCTCTATATGAAATTTGCTTGATTTTGTGTGTAGCTTCATATTATCATATTGCATCCTTGTTTGAGAGTGTTTTCTTGATGTTTGGGTGCATTTTGCATCAATGCCATGTTTAACTTGTTTTGCTCATATCTTCTAGGGCATAGCTCCGAATTAAATGAACTTTATATGTAACTTGACTAGAATCTCGTGTAGATCATATTGGTGCATCTTAACTTGCTGTTTAACAACTTGAACATAATGTTTATTCAGATCTGGTCCAACTTCTAAATTTACATATGAGGACTTACCGGAATGGTTATATGTTGTTTCCGGCCTCATTTAAACTTGCTTTGATGTGTTGCTCTTGTATGCATCATCTCTTGCCATGAGTAGCTTCATGTAGCCTTGTCATGCATCATGCTTGTTATGCATCATGCCTTGTTCATGAGTGGTGTGTTTACCTTGTTGTGTGCTTCTTTTCGATAGTTCTCGTTTCATTGCGATCGTGAGGATTCGTTCGTCTACGCTTAGTTCATCTTCGTGGCTTCATCCGTTCATCTTCTTCATGGACTCGTTCTTCTTCCTTGCGGGATTTCAGGCAAGATGACCACTACCCTGGATCTCACTACTGTCATTGCTATGCTAGTTGCTTCGTTCTATCGCCTTGCTGTGTTACCTATCTTTTGCTCATCAAGCCTCCCAAATTGCCATGAACCTCTAACCTTTGACACCCTTCCTAGCAAACCGTTGCTTGGCTATGTTACCGCTTTGATCAGCCCTTCTTATAGCGTTGTTAGTTGCAGGTGAAGCTGAAGATTTCTCCATGGTGGACAGGATTTTGTTATGATATCACAATATCTCTTATTTAATTAATGCATCTATATATTTGGTAAAGGGTGGAAGGCTCGGCCTTATGCTTGGTGTTTTGTTCCACTCTTGCCGCCCTAGTTTCTGTCATACCGGTGTTATGTTCCCGGATTTTGCGTTCCTTACGCGGTCGGGTGATTTATGGGACCCCCTTGACAGTTTGCTTTGAATAAAACTCCTCCAGCAAGGCCCAACATTGGTTTTACCATTTGCCTCACCACCACCTACTTTTCCCTTGGGAGTCGCTCTCTCGAGGGTCATCTTTATTTAGCCCCCCCCGGGCCAGTGCTTGTCTAAGTGTTGGTCCGAACTAGAGCCCTTTGCAGCGCCCCCTCAAGGAAACTTGAGGTCTGGTTTCAGTTGTACGGAATGCTCATCCGGTGTTACCCTGAGAACGAGATATGTGCAGCTCCTATCGGGATGTCGGCGCATCGGGCGGCTTTGCTGGTCTTGTTTTACCATTGTCGAAATGTCTTGTAAACCGGGATTCCGAGTCTGATCGGGTATTCCTGGGAGAAGGTATAGCCTTCGTTGATCGCGAGAGCTTATCATGGGCTAAGTTGGGACACCCCTGCAGGGTATAATCTTTCAAAAGATGTGCCTGCGGTTATAGGCAGATGGGAATTTGTTAATGTCCGGTTGTAGATAACTTGACACCAGATCCGAAGTAAAACGCATCAACCGTGTGTGTAGCCGTGATGGTCTCTTTTCGGCGGTGCTCTCCAGGGAAGGGCTGCACAAAATGATGGAAATGTCAAAAAAATAAAAGAAAATAAGTTTCCCATGTGATATGTGGTCTACTTGTTGGGAAAATTTACAAATATGAATTTCGACTTTATTTGCAAAGTCTCTCTGGAATTTGTAAAATGGGCATAACTTTTGCATACGAACTCGGATTAAAAAAAATTATATGAAAAATCATCTACTCGAAAAGTTACATCCGAAATTAACCGGGGGAACCCCGTTAAACATTATCAAAATCCCCAAAAACCTAACAGAATAAAAGATACGGGGCTTTTAAGTTCTAGAGGGGAAAAATGGAAAAGAAATCAAACTTACTAGTGGCGCACCATTTGCTAGGTGCACCACTAGTAACAGAAAAAAAATTGGTTTCAATTTTTCTTTCAAAATATGATACGTAATATGACCGGGAAGTTTGAAATATTTTTCAACATTACATCATACTCATGAACATGAACAAAGTCCTAGACATCAACAAGGTTTAATATGATTGATATGATAGATATATCAACAAGTGCCTGTTAAGTGAGGTGGTGCTGGGGTTGGATAGAACTGCGGAGTTAAGCGTGCTCAAGCTGGAGTAGTGTGAGGATGGGTGACCTTCCGGGAAGTTTGACCACTTAGTGCGATTTGACTTGAGATTAAGCATATTGACCCGAGATTAAGCGCCCCACTCTGCCAGCGCAGCGTTGGTGGCCATCAGAGAAGAGCGCCAAGTCAAGGGCCAGCCAAATGGAGCCACCAAGCCGGGTGAGGCCGCGCAACACTACGACAATGCTCCTGAGGCAGCGGTCGCTCCGGCAGATTGTCAAACCCCTGAAGTCGGATATCCACGAGAAACACCTCAGCCCCCGAAGACTCCACCAGCTCTCCCGCCCTCGTTTAGCACCCGGTATACTTCGTCAGCACGGTGCTACGAGATGTGAGAGCATGATACCCCATGCCTCAGAAGCTCTTGCTTAGACTCCTGGTGGCCTCGTGCAAGCTACGCCACTACTTTCAGGGTCACCCCGTCAAGGTCGTCTCAGCTTTCCCGCTAGAGAGAGTGCTCAGGAGTCCCAATGTTGTGGGAAGAGTTGCCGAATGGAACATCGAGCTACAAGCGTTTGACTTGGAGTTCAGCACAACCAGGGTCATCAAGGGGGTTGTGCTCGCCGACTTTGTGGCAGAATGGACCTTCGCCCCGGAGCTCGAAGCAGGTGAGAACCAGTCCCTCTTGCCAGGGAGCGAAGCACCGGACGGTTGGGTCATGTACTTCGACGGGGCGTTCGCGCGCCAGGGCGTGGGGGTTGGAGCAGTGCTTATCTCGCCCACCCAAGACAATCTCTACTAAGCCTTGCAGCCCTGCTTCCAGCAGGGTGAGAAGGTCTCCAACAACATTGCTGAGTACGAGGGGTTGATCGCCAGCATCAAGGCTACAGCAGGCCTGGGAGAGTGAAGTGCCTTACCGTCAGGGGTGAATCTCAGCTCCTCGTCAACTTCTCCAACAAGGTGTACGGGCCAAGGGACGAGCACATGGAGGCGTACCTCACGGAAGTACGCAAGATGGAGAAGCAATTCCTGGGGAAAGAGCTGCAGCATGTTCCCCGCGACACAAACAAGGAAGCTAATGAGATCGCCAAGAGGGCGTCAAAGCGTCAGCCCCAGGAACTAGGTGTCTTTGAAGAACGTCTCTTCAAGCCCACAACAACCCCACCAACCACTAGGCCAGCCCCGCCTCAGGGGGAGCTCTCCTCACCGCCAACTTCAGGAGCCCCCGCCTGCGGCCCAACCTCGGGAGCCCGTCTGCTCCTGGCACTCGAGCCTCGGGAGGGGTGCAAGATCAAGGAGTTCAAGGCGTACCTGATGCAAGGCACATTGCCAGAGAAGGAAGAGGACGCGGAGCACGTGGCCCAGCAGGCTACAACATACTGCATTCGAGGCGGTGAGCTATACAGGAAGCGGCCAAATGACATTTTTCTGCGATGCATCTCCAGGGAGCAGGGAAATGAGCTGCTGGCCGACATACATGGCAGAGACTGCGGGAACCACTTGTCATCGCGCACCCTGGTCGGCAAGGCTTTCCGCAGTGGATTTTACTAGCCCACGACACTCAACGACGCAGCCGAGTTGGGGAAATCTTACGAGGCCTGCCAATTTCACGCCTTGCAGATCCATCAGCCAGCTTAGGGCCTCCAAACTATCCCGCTCTCGTGGCCATTTGCAATCTGGGGGCGTATTATCTTAGGCCCATTTCCTCGAGCGCCGGGGGCTACCGCTACCTCTACGTCGCCATCGACAAGTTCACCAAGTGGGCGGAACTGGAAGCCGTACACACCATCCCAGCCGGATCAGCAATTAACTTCATCAAGGGCCTCGTAAGCCGCTTTGGGGTCCCCAATCGCATCATCACAGACAACGGCGCATAGTTCCCTAGCAATCTCTTCAAAGCATATTGTGCTAACCTTGGAACACAGATCTGCTACGCTTGAGTGGCACACCCCAGGAGCAATGGCCAAGCTGAGCGTGCCAACGCGGAAGTCCTGAGGGGCCTCCAGACCAGGACATTCAAGAAGAAGCTCGAGGCCTGCGGAAGGGGCTAGCACGACGAGCTCCAGTCCCTGATGTGGTCCATCCGCACCACCGCCACCAAGCCAACATGCGAGACACCTTTCTTCCTCGTCTACGGAGCAGAAGCGGCTCTCCCACACGAGGTCAGGCATCGCTCTGCGCGGGTCCTGGCATTCGATGAAACATAGCAAGACGCCATGCGGGGGATGGATCTAGTGCTGGGGGAGGAACGCCTCCGTGAAGCCTCGCTCCGAGCTGCGAGGTACCAGCAGGGACTGCAACGGGACCACTGCAGTAGTGTTCGCTCCAGGAAGCTCGAGGTGGGCGATGTCGTCCTGAGGCGGGTTCTCTCCAGGGAAGGGCTGCACAAAATGATGGAAATGTCAAAAAAATAAAAGAAAATAAGTTTCCCAAGTGATATGTGGTCTACTTGTTGGGAAAATTTACAAATATGAATTTCGACTTTATTTGCAAAATCTCTCTGGAATTTGTAAAATGGGCATAACTTTTGCAAACGAACTCGAATTAAAAAAAATTATATGAAAAATTGTCTACTCGAAAAGTTACATCCGAATTTAACGGAGGGAACCCCGTTAAACATTATCAAAATCCGCAAAAACCTAACAGAATAAAAGATACGGGGCTTTTAAGATCTAGAGGCGAAAAAATGGAAAAAAAATCAAACTTACTAGTGGCGCACAGAAAAAAATTTGGTTTCAATTTTTCTTTCAAAATATGATACATAATATGACCAGGAAGTTTGAAATATTTTTCAAAATTACATCATACTCATGAACATGAACAAAGTCCTAGACATCAACAAGGTTTAATAGGATTGATATGATAGATATATCAACAAGTGCCTGTTAAGTGAGATGGTGCTGGGGTTGGATAGAACTGCGGAGTTAAGCGTGCTCAAGCTGGAGTAATGTGAGGATGGGTGACCTTCCGGGAAGTTTGACCACTTAGTGCGATTTGACTTGAGATTAAGCATATTGACCCGAGATTAAGCGCCCCACTCTGCCAGCGCAGCGTTGGTGGCCATCAGAGAAGAGCGCCAAGTCAAGGGCCAGCCAAATGGAGCCACCAAGCCGGGTGAGGCAGCGCAACACTACGACAATGCTCCTGAGGCAGCGGTCGCTCCGGCAGATTGTCAAACCCCTGAAGTCGGAGATCCACGAGAAACACCTCAGCCCCCGAAGTCTCCACCAGCTATCCCGCCCTCGTTTAGCACCCGGTATACTTCGTCAGCACAGTGCTATGAGATGTGAGAGCATGATACCCCATGCCTCAGAAGCTCTTGCTTAGACTCCTGGTGGCCTCGCGCAAGCTACACCACTACTTCCAGGGTCACCCCATCTAGGTCGTCTCAGCTTTCCCGCTGGAGAGAGTGCTCAGGAGTCCCAATGTTGTGGGAAGAGTTGCCGAATGGAACATCGAGCTACAAGCGTTTGACTTGGAGTTCAGCACAACCAGGGTCATCAAGGGGGTTGTGCTCGCCGACTTTGTGGCAGAATGGACCTTCGCCCCGGAGCTCGAAGCAGGTGAGAACCAGTCCCTCTCGCCAGGGAGCGAAGCACCGGACGGTAGGGTCATGTACTTCGACGGCGCGTTCGCACGCCAGGGCGCGGGGGTTGGAGCAGTGCTTATCTCGCCCACCCAAGACAATCTCTACTAAGCCTTGCAGCCCTGCTTCCAGCTGGGCGAGAAGGTCTCCAACAACATTGCTGAGTACGAGGGGTTGATCACCGGCATCAAGGCTACAGTAGCCCTGGGAGAGTGAAGTGCCTTACCATCAGGGGTGAATCTCACCTCCTCGTCAACTTCTCCAACAAGGTGTATGAGCCAAGGGACGAGCACATGGAGGCGTACCTCACGGAAGTACGCAAGATGGAGAAGCAATTCCTGGGGAAAGAGTTGCAGCACTTTCCCCGCGACACAAACAAGGAAGCTGATGAGATCGCCAAGAGGGCGTCAAAGCGTCAGCCCCAGGAACTAGGTGTCTTTGAAGAACGTCTCTTCAATCCCTCAGCAACCCCACCAACCACTAGGCCAGCCCCGCCTCGGGAGGAGCTCTCCTCACCGCCAACTTTAGGAGCCCCCGCCTGCGGCCCAACCTCGGGAGCCCGTCTGCTACTGGCACTCGAGCCTCGGGAGGGGTGCGAGATCAAGGAGTTCAAGGCGTACCTGACGCAAGGCACATTGCCAGAGAAGGAAGAGGACGCGGAGCGCGTGGCCCAGCAGGCTACGACATACTGCATTCGGGGCGGTGAGCTATACAGGAAGCGGCCAAATGACATTTTTCTGCGATGCATCTCTAGGGAGCAGGGAAATGAGCTGCTGGCCGACATACATGGCAGAGACTGCGGGAACCACTTGTCATCGCGCACCCTGGTCGACAAGGCTTTCCGCAGTGGATTCTAGTGGCCCACGACACTCAACGACGCAGCCGAGTTGGGGAAATCTTACGAGGCCTGCCAATTTCACGCCATGCAGATCCATCAGCCAGCTCAGGGCCTCCAAACTATCCCGCTCTCATGGCCATTTGCAATCTAGGGGCGTATTATCTTAGGCCCGTTCCCTCGAGCGCCGGGGGCTACCGCTACCTCTACGTCGCCATCGACAAGTTCACCAAGTGGGCGGAACTAGAAGCTGTACATACCATCCCAGCCGGATCAGCAATTAACTTCATCAAGGGCCTCGTAAGCCGCTTTGGGGTCCCCAATCGCATCATCACAGAAAACGGCTCACAGTTCACTAGCAATCTCTTCAAAGCATATTGTGCTAACCTTGGAACACAGATCTGCTACACTTGAGTGCCACACCCCAGGAGCAATGGCCAAGCTGAGCGTGCCAACGCGGAAGTCCTGAGGGGCCTCCAGACCAGGACATACAAGAAGAAGCTCGAGGCCTGCGGAAGGGGCTAGCACGACGAGCTCCAGTCCATGATGTGGTCCATCCGCACCACCGCCACCAAGCCAACATGCGAGACACCGTTCTTCCTCGTCTACGAAGCAGAAGCGGCTCTCCCACACGAGGTCAGGCATCGCTCTGCGCGGGTCCTGGCATTCGATGAAATGTAGCAAGACGCCATGCGGGGGATGGATCTAGTGCTGGGGGAGGAACGCCTCCGTGAAGCCTCGCTATGAGCTACGAGGTACCAGCAGGGACTACAACGGGACCACTGCAGCAGTGTTCGCTCCAGGAAGCTCGAGGTGGGCGATGTCGTCCTGAGGCGGGTTCTCTCTAGGGAAGGGCTGCACAAAATGATGGAAATGTCAAAAAAATAAAAGAAAATAAGTTTCCCAAGTGATATGTGGTCTACTTGTTGGGAAAATTTACAAATATGAATTTCGACTTTATTTGCAAAATCTCTCTGGAATTTGTAAAATGGGCATAACTTTTGCATACGAACTCGAATTAAAAAAAATTATATGAAAAATCATCTACTCGAAAAGTTACATCCGAATTTAACGGGGGGAACCCCGTTAAACATTATCAAAATCCCCAAAAACCTAACAGAATAAAAGATACGGGGCTTTTAAGATCTAGAGGCGAAAAAATGGAAAAAAATCAAACTTACTAGTGGCGCACCATTTGCTAGGTGCGCCACTAGTAACAGAAAAAAATTGGTTTCAATTTTTCTTTCAAAATATGATACATAATATGACCGGGAAGTTTGAAATATTTTTCAAAATTACATCATACTCATGAACATGAACAAAGTCCTAGACATCAACAAGGTTTAATAGGATTGATATGATAGATATATCAACAAGTGCCTGTTAAGTGAGGTGGTGCTGGGATTGGATAGAACTAAGGAGTTAAGCGTGCTCAAGCTGGAGTAGTGTGAGGATAGGTGACCTTCCAGGAAGTTTGACCACTTAGTGCGATTTGACTTGAGATTAAGCATATTGACCCGAGATTAAGCGCCCCACTCTGCCAGCGCAGCGTTGGTGGCCATCAGAGAAGAGCGCCAAGTCAAGGGCCAGCCAAATGGAGCCACCAAGCCGGGTGAGGCCGCGCAACACTACGACAATGCTCCTGAGGCAGCGGTCGCTCCGGCAGATTATCAAACCCCTGAAGTCGGATATCCACGAGAAACACCTCAGCCCCCGAAGACTCCACCAGCTCTCCCGCCCTCGTTTAGCACCCGGTATACTTCGTCAGCACGGTGCTACGAGATGTGAGAGCATGATACCCCATGCCTCAGAAGCTCTTGCTTAGACTCCTGGTGGCCTCGTGCAAGCTACGCCACTACTTTCAGGGTCACCCCATCAAGGTCGTCTCAGCTTTCCCGCTAGAGAGAGTGCTCAGGAGTCCCAATGTTGTGGGAAGAGTTGCCGAATGGAACATCGAGCTACAAGCGTTTGGCTTGGAGTTCAGTACAACCAGGGTCATCAAGGGGGTTGTGCTCGCCGACTTTGTGGCAGAATGGACCTTCGCCCCGGAGCACGAAGCAGGTGAGAACCAGTGCCTCTCGCCAGGGAGCGAAGCACCAGATGGTTGGGTCATGTACTTCGATGGCGCGTTCGCGCGCCAGGGCGGGGGATTGGAGCAGTGCTTATCTCGCCCACCCAAGACAACCTCTACTAAGCCTTGCAGCCCTGCTTCTAGCAGGGCGAGAAGGTCTCCAACAACATTGTTGAGTACGAGGGGTTGATCGCCGGCATCAAGGCTACAACAGCCCTGGGAGAGTGAAGTGCCTTACCATCAGGGGTGACTCAGCTCCTCGTCAACTTCTCCAACAAGGTGTATGAGCAGAGGGACGAGCACATGGAGGCGTACCTCACGGAAGTACGCAAGATGGAGAAGCAATTCCTAGGGAAAGAGCTGCAGCACGTTCCGCACGAGACAAACAAGGAAGCTGATGAGATCGCCAAGAGGGCGTCAAAGCGTCAGCCCCGGGAACTATGTGTCTTCGAAGAACGTCTCTTCAAGCCCTCAGTAACCCCACCAACCACTAGGCCAGCCCCGCCTCGGGAGGAGCTCTCCTCACCGCCAACTTGAGGAGCCCCCGCCTGCGGCCCAACCTCGGGAGCCCGTCTGCTCCTGGCACTCGATCCTCGGGAGTGGTGCTAGATCGAGGAGTTCAAGGCGTAGCTGACGCAAGGCACATTGCCGGAGAATGAAGAGGACGCGGAGCGCATGGCCCAGCAGGCTACGACATACTGCATTCGGGGCGGTGAGCTATACAGGAAGCGGCCAAATGACATTTTTCTGCGATGCATCTCCAGGGAGCAGGGAAATGAGTTGCTGGCCGACATACATGGCGGAGACTGTGGGAACCACTTGTCATCGCGCACCCTGGTCGACAAGGCTTTCCACAGTGGATTCTACTGGCCCACGACACTCAACGACGCAGCCGAGCTGGTGAAATCTTACGAGGTCTGCCAATTTCACGCCATGCAGATCCATCAGCCAGCTCAGGGCCTCCAAACTATCCCGCTCTCGTGGCCATTTGCAATCTGAGGGCTTGATATCTTAGGCCCGTTCCCTCGAGCGCTAGGGGGCTACCGCTACCTCTATGTCACCATCGACAAGTTCACCAAGTGGGCGGAACTGGAAGCCGTACACTCCATCCTAGACGGATCAGCAATTAAGTTCATCAAGGGCCTCGTAAGTCGCTTTGGGGTCCCCAATCGCATCATCACAGACAACGGCTCACAGTTCACTAGCAATCTCTTCAAAGCATATTGTGCTAACCTTGGAACATAGATCTGCTACGCTCCGGTGGCACACCCCAGGAGCAATCGCCATGCTGAGCGTGCCAACACGGAAGTCCTGAGGGGCCTCAAGACCAGGACATTCAAGAAGAAGCTCGAGGCCTGCGGAAGGGCCTGGCACGACGAGCTCCAGTCCGTGCTATGGTCCATCCGCACCACCGCCGCCAAGCCAACAGGCGAGACATCGTTCTTCCTCGTCTACGGAGCAGAAGCGGCTCTCCCACACGAGGTCAGGCATCGCTCTGCACGGGTCCTGGCATTCGATGAAACGTAGCAAGACGCCATGCGGGGGATGGATCTAGTGCTGGGGGAGGAACGCCTCCATGAAGCCTCGCTCCGAGCTATGAGGTACCAGCAGGCACTATGACGGGACCACTGCCGCAGTGTTCGCTCCAGGACGCTCGATGTCGTCCTGACTCGGGTGCTCTCTAGGGAAGGGCTGCACAAAATGATGGAAATGTCAAAAAAAAAAGTTTCCCATGTGATATGTGGTCTACTTGTTGAGAAAATTTACAAATATGAATTTCGACTTTATTTGCAAAATCTCTCTGGAATTTGTAAAATGGGCATAACTTTTGCATACGAACTCGGATTAAAAAGTCGTTTATATGAAAAATCATCTACTCGAAAAGTTACATCCGAATTTAGCAGGGAGAACCCCGTTAAACATTTTCAAAATCCCAAGAACCTAACAGAATAAAAGATACGGGGCTTTTAAGATCTAGAGGGGAAAAATGGAAAAAAAATCAAACTTACTAGTGGCGCACCATTTGCTAGGTGCGCCACTAGTAACAGAAAAAAATTGGTTTCAATTTTTCTTTCAAAATATGATACGTAATATGACCGGGATGTTTGAAATATTTTTCAAAATTAGATCATACTCATGAACATGAACAAAGTCCTAGACATCAACAAGGTTTAAAAAGGATTGATACGATAGATATATCAACAAGTGCCTATTAAGTGAGGTGGTGCTGGGGTTGGATAGAACTGCCAAGTTAAGCGTGCTCGAGCTGGAGTAGTGTGAGGATGGGTGACCTTCCGGGATGTTTGACCACTTAGTGCGATTTGACTTGAGATTAAGCATATTGACCCGATATTAAGCGCCCCACTCCACCAGCGCAGCGTTGGTGGCCATCAGAGAAGAGCGCCAAGTCAAGGGCCAGCCAAATGGAGCCACCAAGCCGGGTGAGGCAGCGCAACACCAGGACAATGCTCCTGAGGCAGCGGTCGCTCCGGCGGATTGTCAAACCCCTGAAGTCGGAGATCCATGAGAAACACCTCAGCCCCTGGGAGCCGAAGACTCCACCAGCTCTCCCACCCTCGTTTAGCACCCGGTATACTTCGTCAGCACGGTGCTACGAGATGCGAGAGCATGATACCCAATGCCTCAGAAGCTCTTGCTTACACTCCTGGTGGCCTCGGGCAAGCTGCACCACTACTTCCAGGGTCACCCCATCAAGGTCGTCTCAGCTGTCCCGCTGGAGAGAGTGCTCAGGAGTCCCAATGTTGTGGGAAGAGTTGCCGAATGGAACATCAAGCTGCAAGCGTTTGACTTGGAGTTCAGCACAACCAGGGTCATCAAGGGGGTTGTGCTCGCCGACTTTGTGGCAGAATGGACCTTCGCCCCGGAGCTCGAAGAAGGTGAGAACCAGTCCCTCTCGCCAGGGAGCGAAGCACCGGATGGTTGGGTCATGTACTTCGACGGCGCGTTCACGCGCCAGTGCGCGGGGGTTGGAGCAGTGCTTATCTCACCCACCCAAGACAATCTCTACTAAGCCGTGCAGCCCTGCTTCCAGCAGGGCGAGAAGGTCTCCAACAACATTGCTGAGTACGAGGAGTTGATCGCCGGCATCAAGGCTACAACAACCCTGGGAGAGTGAAGTGCCTTACCATCAGGGGTGACTCAGCTCCCCTTCAACTTCTCCAACAAGGTGTATGAGCCAAGGGACAAGCACATGGAGGCGTACCTCACAGAAGTACGCAAGATGGAGAAGCAATTCCTGGGGAAAGAGCTGCAGCTCGTTCCGCGCGACACAAACAAGGAAGCCAATGAGATCGCCAAGAGGGCGTCAAAGCGTCAGCCCCAGGAACTATGTGTCTTCGAAGAACGTCTCTTCAAGCCCTCAGCAACCCCACGAACCCCTAGGCCAGCCCCGCCTCGGGAGGAGCTCTCCTCACTGCCAACTTCAGGAGCCCCCGCCTGCGGCCCAACCTCGGGAGCCCGTCTGCTCCTGGCACTCGAGCCTCGGGAGGGGTGCTAGATCGAGGAGTTCAAGGCATACCTGACACAAGGCACATTGCCGGAGAAGGAAGAGGACGCGGAGCATGTGGCCCAGCAGGCTACGACATATTGCATTCGGGGCGGTGAGCTATACAGCAAGCGGCCAAATGACATTTTTCTGCGATGCATCTCCAGGGAGCAGGGAAATGAGTTGCTGGCCGACATACATGGCGGAGACTGCGGGAACCACTTGTCATCGCGCACCCTGGTCGGCAAGGCTTTCCGCAGTGGATTCTACTGGCCCACGACACTCAACGATGCAGCCGAGCTGGTGAAATCTTACGAGGCCTGCCAATTTCACGCCATGCAGATCCATCAGCCAGCTCAGGGCCTCCGAACTATCCCGCTCTCGTGGCCATTTGCAATCTGGGGGCTTGATATCTTAGGCCCGTTCCCTTGAGCGCCAGGGGGCTACCGCTACCTCTACGTCGCCATCGACAAGTTCACCAAGTGGGCGGAACTGGAAGCCGTACACACCATCCCAGCCGGATCAACAATTAAGTTCATCAAGGGCCTCGTAAGCCGCTTTGGGGTCCCCAATCGCATCATCACAGACAACGGCTCACAGTTCACTAGCAATCTCTTCAAAGCATATTGTGCTAACCTTGGAACACAGATCGGCTACGCTTCAGTGGCACACCCCAGGAGCAATGGCCAAGCTGAGCGTGCCAACGCGGAAGTCCTGAGGGGCCTCAAGACCAGGACATTCAACAAGAAGCTCGAGGCCTGCGGAAGGGGCTGGCACGACGAGCTCCAGACCGTGCTGTTCTCCATCCGCACCACCGCCACCAAGCCAACAGGCGAGACACCGCTCTTCCTCGTCTACAGAGTAGAAGCGGCTCTCCCACATGAGGTCAGGCATCGCTCTGCGCGGGTCCTGGCATTCGATGAAACGTAGCAAGACGCCATGCGGGGGATGGATCTAGTGCTGGGGGAGGAACGCCTCCGTGAAGCCTCACTCCGAGCTGCGAGGTACCAGCAGGCACTACGACGGGACCACTGCCGCAGTGTTCGCTCCAAGACGCTCGAGGTGGGCAATGTCATCCTGAGGCGGGTGCTCTCCAGGGAAGGGCTGCACAAAATGATGGAAATGTCAAAAAAATAAAAGAAAATAAGTTTCCCATGTGATATGTGGTCTACTTGTTGGGAAAATTTACAAATATGAATTTCGACTTTATTTGCAAAATCTCTCTGGAATTTGTAAAATGGGCTTAACTTTTGCATACGAACTCGGATTAAAAAGTTTTTTATATGAAAAATTATCTACTCGAAAAGTTACATCCGAATTTAACGGGGGGAACCCCGTTAATTATTTTCAAAATCCCCAAAAACCTAACAGAATAAAAGATACAGGGCTTTTAAGATCTAGAGGGGAAAAATGGAAAAAATTCAAACTTCCTAGTGGCGCACCATTCGCTAGGTGCGCCACTAGTAACAGAAAAAAATTGGTTTCGAATTTTTTTTTGGAATTTTTTTTCAAAATATGATACGTAATATGACCGGGAAGTTTGAAATATTTTTCAAAATTTCATCATACTCATGAACATGAAAAAAGTCCTAGACATCAACAAGGTTTAATAGGATTGGTGTGATAGATATATCAACAAGTGCCTGTTAAGTGAGGTGGTGCTGGGGTTGGATAGAACTGCGAAGTTAAGCGTGGTCGAGCTGGAGTAGTGTGAGGATGGGTGACCTTCCGGGAAGTTTGACCACTTAGTGCGATTTGACTTGACGTTAAGCATATTGACCCGAGATTAAGCCATAGTGACCCGAGATTAAGAAAAAAACGAAACAAAATGTGAAAAAAAAATATTTGAAAAAAAATTGTTAGTAATGGCGCACTTCTATGTGGTGCGCCATTACTAAGTCAGATAGTAATGGCGCACCTTGTGTTATACTAATGGCGCACTCCCTGGTGCACCATTAGTATCTAGTATACTAATGGTGCACCAGGGGTGCGCCATTAGTATAAAATTCTAATTGCGTGATGCTAGTGGCGCACCTGTAGTGCGCCATTAGTAGCCAAAACAGGTGTGCCACTAGCAGGCCTTTTCCTAGTAGTGAGGGAGTGTGCGATGATGATCATATCAATCCTGCAACTACGTCCAACGCACATCATCATCTCACCATCAACTAGTCTCTGTTTATTCTGCAACTCCTATTTCGAGTTACTAATCTTAGCAACCGAACAAGTATCAAAGGGGCTACTATGAGCACTAGTAAGGTACACATCAATAACATGTATATCAAATATACCTTTGTTCACTTTGCCATCCTTCAGATCCGCCAAATATTTGGAGTAGTTCCGCTTCCCGTGACCATTCCTTTGCAGTAGAAGCACTCAGTTTCAGGCTTAGGTCCAGCTTTGGGCTTCTTCACGGGTGTCGGTGTCAAAACCGGCGGATCTCGGGTAGGGGTCCTGAACTATGCGTCTAGGCGGATGGTAACAGGAGACAAGGGACACGATGTTTTTACCCAGGTTCGGACCCTCTCGATGGAGGTAAAACCCTACTCCTGCTTGATTGATATTGATGATATGGGTATTACAAGAGTGGATCTACCACGAGATCAAGGAGGCTAAACCCTAGAAGCTAGCCTATGGTATGATTGTTGTTGTGCCCTACGGACTAAAACCCTCCTGTTTATATAGACACCGGAGAGGGCTAGGGTTACACAGAGTCGGTTACAATGGTAGGAGATCTACATATCTGTATCGCCAAGCTTGCCTTCCACGCCAAGGAAAGTCCCATCCGGACACGGGGCGAAGTCTTCAATCTTGTATCTTCATAGTCTTGGAGTCCGGCCGATGATGATAGTTCGGCTATCCGGACACCCCCTAGTCCAGGACTCCCTCAGTAGCCCCTGAACCAGGCTTCAATGACGATGAGTCCGGCGCGCATATTGTCTTCGGCATTGCAAGGCGGGTTCCTCCTCCGAATAATTTATAGAAGATTGTGAACACCAGGATAGTGTCCGTCTCTGCAAAATAAAGTCCACATACCACCATAGAGAGAATAATATTTACACAAGTTCAATATGCTGACGTATTTTGTGGCGTGACGTCACACCACAACCAAGCTTTTACTCGAATCGTTTTTATTATACCACCTCAGCGTGTTTAGCGAAGCGGTTTCCTTGGCACGTCTTGTCAAAGCAGAGATCGTGTTCGCCTTATTCCGGGATTCCCATCAATAGGACGTGGGTAACCCAACCACGCCATTGATTGCGGCGCTTGGGAGATAAGCGAGTTTTACCAGGCCGGCGGGGACACATAGTTTTGTCCGCCCATATATAAGGGGATAAGGATCCACCTTTTTTACCTACGCCTTCTTCCTCCTTTGCTTATCAATCTCCAGGCACTCGAGCTCCAGCGCCCATGTCCGCACATCTCACCTCGACCTTCTCCAGCCATGTCCGGAGCGGGAGGCAAGTGGATGGCCTCCTCCGTTACGGAGGGGCACATCAAGAAGCTGCGCAGCGCTGGATATCTGTCCAGCAACATCGCGCACCGGCTCCCCAACGAGGGTCAGCTCATCCCCACCCCCAGGCCCCATGAGAGGGTGGTATTCCTTCACCATTTCCTCCGTGGACTGGGCTTCCCACTCCACCCCTTTTGTCCGGGGGCTCATGTTCTACTACGGCCTGGATTTCCACGATCTGGCCCCAAATTTCATCCTCAATATCACGGCGTTTATCATCGTGTGCGAGGCCTTCCACTGCATCCAGCCCCACTTCGGCTTGTGGCTAAAGACCTTCAATGTCAAGCCGAAGGTTGTGAAGGGCAGCCAAGCGAAGTGCGGAGGCGCCATGGTGGGAAAAATGCCCAACGTCACTTGGCTCGAGGGTGCCTTCGTGGAATCCATCAAAGGGTGGCAATCGGGGTGGTTCTACATTACCGAGCCGCGTGACCCTAAATGGCCAGCGGCCCCCGAATTTAGATCTGGCATCCCCATGCAGCTCACCTCCTGGAAAGAGAAGGGCCTGCTATGGGGTAGTTCGGAAGAGCTGACCGGACTCCAGTCCTGTCTCGAAACCCTGGTGAACAAGAAGCTCAAGCTTGTCAACGTGATCCAGGTCATGCTCGTCCGCCGGATTCTCCCCCGCCAGCAACGGGACTTCAATTTGTGGGAGTTTGATCTGGCACAGCACTGGACCTTGAGCGGGCTCTTCGACACTACGTATGAAGATGCCTGGAGGGTGCTATTCAAGGGCGCCGAAGCTCCCACATCCGCTACCAAAGATCGCGGATTCAGCTCACAGGGTCCGGCTGGCGAGGTAAGCCATGTTATCCTTTATGGGATACTTGCTTTTCATGTTTTGACTTTATGCGGGATCTAAACTCCCAATACCTTTAACAGGCCTGGCAAGCGACGTTCGGACAGGTTAACTGTCCGGCTCCCCTTCCAGAAGACCCAGCGGATGCCCGTCTGACAGGGCTGCTGGTCCTGGCACTTTACATAGTGCCAGAGAAGAAGGCCAAAAAGAAGGCCACAGGAACCAGAAGGAGTTCCGGCGTCAGGTGGTATCGGACTCATCGTCCGATGACTCCGAGGCGGACTCCTCCCACGAGGACGAGGAGGAGAAGAAAGAGGCCTCTCCCCCAGCGGGGGGAGAGAAGAAGAGGAAGGCCTCCCCAACGAGGGAGGCCGAACGGTCCAGGAAGGGAAGGACCCTTCCCCCGGACTGTTCCGCCAACGTCGGCGACGGCGATGAGGAGTGGCCCTCAAGGTCCAAGACCCTGGCGACATCGTAAGTATCCAGACTCCTAGATGATTTATAATTTTTCTTTTTGTCGCATGGTGTCTTTCTAATGCTGCATACAACCCTTTAGTCCACCCAAGGACGATCTTCCCGCTTCGTCGAGCGGGTCCTTGGGCACGTCGGATAAGGATTCTCTTTCGACCGCCTCCACCCCCCGTGACGCCGACGATGCCGAGGTGGGATCCCAGAGAGGGACCCACCCGGAGGAGGAGGCCCCGGAGGTGCCACAGGGCAACCTCCCGGACTTCGTACCGGACTCCGCACCAGAACCTGCAGTGGTTCCGGGGTCCGGCGGGCGGCCCCTTCGTAAGAAGGGAAACACTGTGACGCCAGCGGCCTCCGTCCAACCGGAGGCGTCGGATAACTTGCTGGAGGCGCTCAACGGCGCTTCCATCAAAGAGGAACACCGCACTATCATGAGTGCGGTGATTCTGAAGGTTCAGCTCGCCAAAAGCGGGCTGACCGAGGCCTGCAGCAGCCTTCTAACAGGCTTTGAGCTAAGAATTTTAATATATATAAAATAGTACCGCATAGACAGTAGCCCCTGATGCTCGGTTCGGTGTTCGGAAAGAAAATCCGGACTCAGGATCTAAAAAGATATACGCAGGAGTCTTAAAAAATATGTCAATATGGGATTGCAGGTGTCACATCCCTAGCTGCTGGTAGTGCTCTAGGCTAGCTCATGTGTGCATCATGTTTAAATTCTGAAAATTTGAACTGAGGGAATTTTGGAAGCCTCAAAAACTTAAATAAAAGAGGGGCAAAAACCCTAGAAATCTCATTCATTGCTCCAAAATGCTCTTCTTAAATGTTTGATAATTTTTGGTAAGGGTTCTGGTCCCAACCAAAATATTGAACATTTTTAAGGAATTATTTTTGGGACTTTGGATTTAATTCATTAGCTATTTGAATTTGAATTATATTCATATAATTAGAATATAATTTCAAATACCCCTGATATATTTTATAAGCTTTTGGAAAAGTCCATTTAGCAATATAAAATATTCAGAGGAGTTTTTGGCATTGTTTGAATTATTTTAAAATTCAAAACAGTGGCAAAATAAATTGAATAAAACAAAACAGAAGAAAAAAATAAACAGAAAAAGGGAGAGAAGGCCACCTGGGCCACCTACCTGGCGCCACTTACCTGGCCCAGCTCCCCCAGCCGGCCCAGCCCACCACTGCAGCCCTCCGTCGTCTTCCTCCCCTCGCCCCGAAGCTGCTGCGTGCTCGCACGCGCACGGCCGCGCGGCCACCTCCTGCTTGCCGACGAGGTCCTGGCCGCGTGGACGACTTCCGCAGGCCGTCCCGATCCCCCTGACCCCCCTCACTCTCCCGTGCACCTCTTCCCTCTCTCCCTGCTTCGCCTCCCTCGCCCCCTATCCCGAAGCAGAGCGCAGCCGCCGACGCCGCTCGCCATAACCACGGCCACCGGGCCTCCCTCGCTTCCTCGACTAGCCCAGAGGCTCCGCCTCGACCCCCTCTTCCCTCTCCACCGACCCACGGCCCTCCGGAAGCCCTGCAACGCCGCCACCATCGCCGTTCCGTCGCCGGCCACCGAAGCTCACCGCTGTCGATTCGCCGCCTCCGACGCCTCCCCGAGCTCCCCGAGGCCACCGTCGCAACCCCTGTGAGCTCCGCCACCGCTTCCCCCTCTTTCCCTCTTCGTTTGGTTGCCGTAGCCGTCGCCCCCTTGATGACCGAAACCCGCCGCCGTCTGTGATCGCCGCCGACGTGCCTCCGGCCACCTTGTGGCCCGGCTGTCGTGCTCAGCTTCCTCCCCGCGCCGCCTGGAACATGTAGGTGCCCCGCACGAGCCTCCCCGGCCACCGTAGCGTCAACCCCGAGCTCGCCCGAGCTCCGGCGACCGCCACGCTCGACGCCGGTGACGACTCCGACCATCTTAGGCCCAGCCGCTGCCACTACTCGACGCGGACGAGCGCCCGCGTCACGTAGACGCTCTCCGCCGGCCATTTGGTCGCCGGAGGAGGAAACCCGCACCCCTCCGCCGTCTCTGGCTCCGCCGGCGATGAGTCGCGGGTCAACTCCGGCGAGTTGACCCAGGTTTGACCTTCCCCGTGTGTCACTGACGTGTGGGCCACCCCCTCTGACATTTTAGTTAGTATTAGTTTAACACTAATTAACCTAGGTTAGTTAGCTGATTAGTCGCTGACCAGTGGGCCCCGGCCCCACAAACAGTTTAGTTAGAATTAACTTAAGACTAATTAACTTGGTTAATTAGTTGTGTCACCGACCAGTGGACCCCACTGGTCAGGTTTGACCTGAATCTGCCCCGTTGACCTGATGACGTCAAGGTGATGTCATGCTGACGCATTAAATGATTTTCTGGATTTAAAATAAATCAGAAAATCCAGAAAATTATATAAACTTCAATAAATCATAGAAAATTAACCGTAACTCCAAATTAAATAATTTATATATGAAAAATTATCAGAAAAATTCAAGGAATCCATCTGTACCATTTTCATGCATGTTAGAACAACTTATAGCTGCTGTTTAGCACAAATCAATTAAATGGCATTTGAATAATCACATATGGAGTTTGAATTTGAATCTTGTATTCAAACCAACTTCATTTAATCTGTTGCTAGTTGCATTAGCCCAAAACACATTCATTTTGCCATGTCATGATCATGCATCATATTGTGCATTGCATTGATTGTGTTCCCTTCTGTGTTGCCGGTATTTGTCCCCTCTCGATAGACGCGATACCGATGATGTGATCGTTGACACTGATGAAGACTCAATGTTATCTTCAGAAGTGCCAGGCAAGCAAAACCCCCTTGTTCATTCTGATACAATCCTACTCTCTCGCTCCTGCTCTCTTTTAATGCATTAGGACAACACCGATTCATCTGTTACTTGCTGCGGTAGCTGAACCCCTTTATCCTTTGCATGACCTGTCATTCCACAGTAAATAGATGAAACCCACTAGCATGAGTAGGAGTTGTTTGAGCCCTGTTGTGCCTACTCATTCATGTTTGTTTGTCATGCCTGCTACTGCTTAGAGTTGAGTCAGGTCTGATTCATCGGGGATGAATCAGAGGTGTGTGAACATGTCCTACTGTGTGTGAGCTAAGTGTGTGAACACGATTTGGTAAAGGTAGCGGTGAGAGGCCATGTAGGAGTACATGGTGGGTTGTCTCATTGCAGCCGTCCTCAGGAACTGAGTTCTGTGTTTGTGATCCATGATTCAGCTACTACCACGCATTGGGCCCGAAACCAATGGACCCTCTCGGCTTCTTAATCACCCTTGTCCTCTGTCCAGGAGTTGCAAGTAGTTCCTGGTGTTTGTAGTATGCTGGAGGCCGTGGACAGCGCTGACCGTAGGGGTGGGCTGTGATGCGGTAGGCACGTGGCACGGTGTACCGGGCGCCCGTTTGGTGTCTCGGGAACCCTGTTCACATCGTTTGGGGCTGTGAGCGAAACTCCGGCCGGATCTCCTCATGGATGGAACCCGAATAGGCGATAAACCTGGACTAGAGACTTGAGTGTTTAGGCAGGCCGTGGCCGACACCCACGTTGGGCTTCCGCTTGAAGGTTGCCGAGTACATGTCGTGTAAACGGCGGTAAGTGGTGAGAGCGTGTGTGAAGAAGTACACCCCTGCAGGGTTAACATCATCTATTCGAATAGCCGTGTCCGCGGAAAAGGACTTCTGGGTTGCTTATATCAGTTCATAGACAAGTGAAAGTGGATACTCTAAAATACGCAAGATAAGTGTGAGTGCTATGGATGGCGTTCTCGTAGGGAGACGGGAGCGGATCCATAGTGGTGTATTGATATGGTGAATATGTGGACTCGTGTGCGCCACCTCAAAAGAGTTACTCGCAGTCGTAGTTCAGGATAGCCACCGAGTCAAAGCTGGCTTGCTGCAGTTAAACTCCACCATCCCCTTTGTTGATAATGATGCATATGTAGATAGTTCTGATGTAAGTCTTGCTGGGTACATTTGTACTCACGTTTGCCTATTTATGTTTTTGCAGAGAGACTCCGGTCTCGCTAGTAGTTTCGCGTGGACTTCGACGTTTAGCTTGTTATCTCAGCTACGATCTTGTGCCTCGGCAGGATTGGTAGATAGTCAGGCTTCTCAGCCTTTTTCATTTATAGATGTCTGTACTCAGACATGTTAAGCTTCCGCATGTGCTTTGACTTGTATGCTCTAATTGTTGGGTCATAAGACCCATGTTTGTAATATCTCGCTCCTCGGAGCCTATTGAATAAATTACTTGAGTCGTAGAGTCATGTTGTGATGCCATGTTGTATTTGCACATATCGAGCATATTGTGTGTATGCTATTGAAATGCTTGGTATGTGTGGGATCTGACCATCTAGTTGTTTATCTTTAGTAGCCTCTCTTACCGGGAAATGTCTCCTAGTGTTTCCACCGAGCCATGGTAGCTTGCTACTGCTCCGGAACACTTAGGCTGGCCGGCATGTGTCCTTCTTCGTTCCTGTGTCTGTCCCTACGGGGAAATGTCACGCGATGAATACCGGAGTCCTGTTAGCCCGCTACAGCCCGGTTCACCGGAGTCCTGCTAGCCCAGTGCTACAGCCTGGATTCACTCGCTGATGACCGACACGTTCGATGCTGGGTCATGGATGCCTGTCCCTGTAAGTTTGTGCCACTTTGGGTTTACGACTAGCCATGTCCGCCCGGGCTCCTTATCATATGGATGCTAGCGACACTGTCATATACGTGTGCCAAAAGGCGCAAACGGTTCCGGGCAAAGGTAAGGCGACACCCGTGGGAATACCGTGCGTGAGGCCGCAAAGTGATATGAGGTGTTACATGCTAGATCGATGTGGCATTGAGTCGGGGTCCTGACAGCGTTGGTATCAGAGCTTGACTGCCTGTAGGATTACCAAGCCAACTGGTAGAAGTTGAGTCTAGAAATTCTTTAGTTATATAAGGGAATTGATTGTGGGATGGAACGTAAGGCTCTTTTTACTCCTTATACCTCATGGCCTTCTGATCTGAGTCATCATCTTCTCTTCTACGGGGATTAAGAACTAGGCTATCTCTTCTTTCTATCAGGATCACGTGTTACTAATCAGTAGACTTATAAGATTGTTGGATTAAGTCTCAGTTCAGTTCCTACTACTTCCGTATGTTAATTGTTGATCTCGGAACCTTGGTATTGTGCTTCTGAGTGGCTATGCCACCATTTTTGTAGCATGTCTTAAATCTTTTTGAGCAATTATAGCCGTTATGCTGTCCGAGTCATCCCAGGTTTCTAAGTAGTCTGATGCATTTGCAAATCCTTTCTTCCCGTTTCAATGTTCCCATGGGCCAGATTAACCACACTAATCAGTGAGTTGAGGTACTCCGTTACCTTGACATATATGTTGGAGATATTATTATGACCCTAGGTGTCTTAGGGGATCATCTAGTAATTTAGCCATGATTTGTGTTCCCAGTGTGATGATTCCGGCCATCATTCTCGAAAGCATCCCGTGATGCTACTTAGTAGTAGGTATTCTGTTCCTGGGTTCTTGAACCCGAGATTCACTCTACCTACTTCATGTTGATAGTAATTGCTAGTGCCTTTAGGATATTAGTAACCTTTGCGATAGTCCTTGAAGTCCGTGGTATCCTCTTCTTCCAAATACCATGAACTACTTATGGCAGAAGTTCCTCGTTGAACTAAAATATCACAACAAGATTATTCTTGAGGAGTTCTCCATTCATAAATCGTGACTCTGCCAGTTCTACCTTTTTGCATGGGTTATCCGGAAGAAATATGTTGAACTTGGTTCGACATACTAATCTATGCATCCACAACTCAGGAAATTATATGTTCCTTTGAGTTGTTCTCTTTAGTTGCATTCTGACCCTCGTCTATCAATTGATAGTCAAGAGTATGCGTGCGTTCGTTTATCGATGCCTATTACTCTTGTGGTCCGTCAAGCCATTCTGTCCCGAATGACTTGGAGAAACAAACTCCAGTACCTCATCCATATCTAGGATTGGGTCAAAGTAGTTGTACTCTGCAGATCAAGTTGCTAACCCAACTTTTATTCTGTTCTACCTTGGAGTATTACCATCTTTATATCAAGAATTTCATGAGAATTGCACCACCTTTTGTGAATTCTTGACATAGTGATACTTCTCGCCATCCTTTTTCATTCCTCGGTTCCGTGTTGTTGCAGCCGGAGTGCCGACTAGTGAATCATGATGTGTGAACTCAATACTCCTAGCAACCCCATTGCTTGGTAGTTAATGGACAATAATCTTATTCTTAGTATGTTGGTTATTGAATCACCATTCTAAGATTGATCGTGCTACCTAGTCCTTATTTTGATGCACCCTTCGATTGATGAGTTAGGATCTTGTCAAGTCCTCACTCATTTGATCATATCGTCTTGCCCTGAAAGGCAAGATTGTTCTCGAGCTTAGTAACATACCGGTGGTTCGTGATTTTCCGAATATCTTCTCGGAAGTATTACCAGGTTGTTCCCTGACTGTTATGTTGAGCTCGTGATCAAGTTGGTTTCTTGTGAACCACCCTTTCTCCAAAAATCTGTGTTGGATATCCCGGAGCTAGTTGGTTAAGCTAGACAACAACTTGGAGAGTTGGAGGATAAAAGCTTGCCTGACTTAGTTCGTTCCAAAGGGATAATCTTGTGTAGTGTGTGTTGAAGAAAGATGATATCTTCATCGATTGGTCCCTGTGATCAGTTGCTGGACCTATTGTCTTATCAATCCTTTGATTTGAGTGTGGGCTATCGTCAAATCAAATCAGTACCAATGATGCTCGTAATGTTGTCTTATTCGTGGTTGATCCCTCGAGCATACACCATTACATCTTTGGTCTGACCAATGCTATCACCGTGTTCACTTAACTATGGAATTCTTTTTAAAAGGAAACCTAGATGAATTGTTGTTGAGCCCATTGACAACATCCTTATCTCCTCCATGGTCTTGTTGGACAACAAGTTAGTGTTGGAAACTTTTGAAGCATTTTCTTCATGCTAGCTCATGAAGTATTTGTTTGATGAAAGGAGTGACTTCCTCTTATACACGTGCATTTGGTGAAAGTTGCCGCCGTGAATTTGAGAAAGTTAGTTTTGCTTCCTCTGGAATCATCCCAAGTCAGTCATGCATATGTGCGAAGTATTCTATGGTCTGGAGACTTGCAACCTTCATTCCATATGTGTTCCGAGCACACCAAGCCACTGATTGATTTGTTCAAGGAGAAGAAGTTTCTTCTTAAGAGCATGCCTTATGCAAGGACTTCAATATCCTCGATTATGGTTCCCCACCTGAACTCGGTAGTGTTTTGTTGTAAGACTACCATGTGATAATGTTTTGTCTAGGACAACGTGTTCACGTGTTTGTAGCAGAACCAACTCATGTTTTGGAGCTTGCTATCGTAGTTCATCTCCCGAGAATCCCGCAACGTCATCTCGTCGATTTGTGTTGCAAACTTTCATTTTTCTTCCTAGACTCGATGAGTCTGGAATATCCTGACACCAACCAGATCTGAATCTCAGGCAGATATGATGGTTGGAACATTTCCCAAGAACTATAATATTGGTCCCTCGATAACCGGTAAGGTGGATGTCGTGGCCAACACACCCAGCCGAAAGACCTATTATTGTAGTATCTTGATTGAAGAAGTTGGCCACCTTCCCATAAGGATTTCGTAGGATCTATCTCCGTAACTATTCCTTATGGATTCTATTGCTCCCAAAGTCCGACCTTTTACTTGATGTTCTAGTTATCAAACCATATCTATGAATGGGTTAAGCTAGCACATCAAGGAGAACATTAGAAGCGGAGTGCTAAATGTCTCTCGGTCGATCATCCAGATTTTATTTCCTTGGCCCCGCCAAGGGTGAAATTTGAGAAGGTGTTATCTTCCTTTGCATCTGCATCCTCCATCGCCATTCATCATGGTACTAGGTTGTGTTGCCAGGATCCTTGACACGGATATTGGTAAAACCTTGATGAATGTGGAAATGCTCAAGTTCTTGAGAGCACGCACAAGCGCTACGTGTTATCATCGGCACTAACTGGGTTGCTCTCAGTTTCCTCGGCAATGCTATGACCTTTTCAAACAGTGAATTCACTCTCTATTGTTGAGCCTCTCCCCAGTTACTAGAATCATTCCCAGCATTTGCATTTTGTTCCCAGCTTGCACCGCCAATGTGCCATTCTACCATGGGTCTCTTCCATTTCCGGTGATAAGCAAATTCATCCATTACGTTGTCTTCAACAAGGTAATCCACATCATCGAAGTCCGAGTATGCCATTCTACCGACCCCCTCCAAATGATCGCTTGTGATTGCCTTAGGCTGGTATAAAGAGTTTCAATGATCTTTGAATCAAAGGTAATTCTTTTTGCCACTTAAGGCAATAATCTACGAATCACCCTCCTCCAGGATGTTTCGTCGTGGTATCATGGCAACTCAACTCCTCGCTACGTGGGCAATCGTTTACCACCTTCTTAAGCGTGAAATTGTTGTCCACCTAGTGAACCTTCGTCATCCGTTTCTTTCCACCCCTCTTGATGTGTATCTCGTGTCTCAACCCGAGAGATGGCTCTATGTCTCATTCCGTGAGTTGTTCGGTCTTCTAGAAGATCGATCCTGCTAGAGTTTCCCTTTCCTTTCATTGTCATGTCAATTGGAGTTCTCAGAACAAGACGACAAGACAAAGATGGTGATCGAAACAACGTTCATTTGAAGTGCAACCTGGATCGTGAAGATTATACTAGTTTGCGTTTCCCCTTCATCTTACCCTACGCTTGAATCTCGAGACAAGATTCTTGTTTAGTGGGGGTGAGTTGTCACATCCCTAGCTGCTGGTAGTGCTCTAGGCTAGCTCATGTGTGCATCATGTTGAAATTCTGAAAATTTGAACTGAGGGAATTTTGGAAGCCTCAAAAACTTAAATAAAAGAGGGGCAAAAACCCTAGAAATCTCATTCATTGCTCCAAAATGCTCTTCTTAAATGTTTGATAATTTTTGGTAAGGGTTCTGGTCCCAACCAAAATATTGAACATTTTTAAGGAATTATTTTTGGGACTTTGGATTTAATTCATTAGCTATTTGAATTTGAATTATATTCATATAATTAGAATATAATTTCAAATACCCCTGATATATTTTATAAGCTTTTGGAAAAGTCCATTTAGCAATATAAAATATTCAGAGGAGTTTTTGGCATTGTTTGAATTATTTTAAAATTCAAAACAGTGGCAAAATAAATTGAATAAAACAAAACAGAAGAAAAAAATAAACAGAAAAAGGGAGAGAAGGCCACCTGGGCCACCTACCTGGCGCCACTTACCTGGCCCAGCTCCCCCAGCCGGCCCAGCCCACCACTGCAGCCCTCCGTCGTCTTCCTCCCCTCGCCCCGAAGCTGCTGCGTGCTCGCACGCGCACGGCCGCGCGGCCACCTCCTGCTTGCCGACGAGCTCTTGGCCGCGTGGACGACTTCCGCAGGCCGTCCCGATCCCCCTGACCCCCCTCACTCTCCCGTGCACCTCTTCCCTCTCTCCCTGCTTCACCTCCCTCGCCCCCTCTCCCGAAGCAGAGCGCAGCCGCCGACGCCGCTCGCCATAACCACGGCCACCGGGCCTCCCTCGCTTCCTCGACTAGCCCAGAGGCTCCGCCTCGACCCCCTCTTTCCTCTCCACCGACCCACGGCCCTCCGGAAGCCCTGCAACGCCGCCACCATCGCCGTTCCGTCGCCGGCCACCGAAGCTCACCGCTGTCGATTCGCCGCCTCCGACGCCTCCCCGAGCTCCCCGAGGCCACCGTCGCAACCCCTGTGAGCTCCGCCACCGTTTCCCCCTCTTTCCCTCTTCGTTTGGTTGCCGTAGCCGTCGCCCCCTTGATGACCGAAACCCGCCGCCGTCTGTGATCGCCGCCGACGTGCCTCCGGCCACCTAGTGGCCCGGCTGTTGTGCTCAGCTTCCTCCCCGCGCCGCCTGGGACACGTAGGTGCCCCGCATGAGCCTCCCTGGCCACCGTAGCGTCAACCCCGAGCTCGCCCGAGCTCCGGCGACCGCCACGCTCGACGCCGGTGACGACTCCGACCATCTTAGGCCCAGCCGCTGCCACTACTCGACGCGGACGAGCACCCGCGTCACGTAGACGCTCTCCGCCGGCCATTTGGTCGCCGGAGGAGGAAACCCGCACCCCTCCGCCGTCTCTGGCTCCGCCGGCGACGAGTCGCGGGTCAACTCCGGCGAGTTGACCCAGGTTTGACCTTCCCCGTGTGTCACTGACGTGTGGGCCACCCCCTCTGACATTTTAGTTAGTATTAGTTTAACACTAATTAATCTAGGTTAGTTAGCTGATTAGTCGCTGACCAGTGGGCCCCGGCCCCACAAACAGTTTAGTTAGAATTAACTTAAGACTAATTAACTTGGTTAATTAGTTGTGTCACCGACCAGTGGACCCCACTGGTCAGGTTTGACCTGAATCTGCCCCGTTGACCTGATGACGTCAAGGTGATGTCATGCTGACGCATTAAATGATTTTCTGGATTTAAAATAAATCAGAAAATCCAGAAAATTATATAAACTTCAATAAATCATAGAAAATTAACCGTAACTCCAAATTAAATAATTTATATATGAAAAATTATCAGAAAAATTCAAGGAATCCATCTGTACCATTTTCATGCATGTTAGAACAACTTATAGCTGCTGTTTAGCACAAATCAATTAAATGGCATTTGAATAATCACATATGGAGTTTGAATTTGAATCTTGTATTCAAACCAACTTCATTTAATCTGTTGCTAGTTGCATTAGCCCAAAACACATTCATTTTGCCATGTCATGATCATGCATCATATTGTGCATTGCATTGATTGTGTTCCCTTCTGTGTTGCCGGTATTTGTCCCCTCTCGATAGACGCGATACCGATGATGTGATCGTTGACACTGATGAAGACTCAATGTTATCTTCAGAAGTGCCAGGCAAGCAAAACCCCCTTGTTCATTCTGATACAATCCTACTCTCTCGCTCCTGCTCTCTTTTAATGCATTAGGACAACACCGATTCATCTGTTACTTGCTGCGGTAGCTGAACCCCTTTATCCTTTGCATGACCTGTCATTCCACAGTAAATAGATGAAACCCACTAGCATGAGTAGGAGTTGTTTGAGCCCTGTTGTGCCTACTCATTCATGTTTGTTTGTCATGCCTGCTACTGCTTAGAGTTGAGTCAGGTCTGATTCATCGGGGATGAATCAGAGGTGTGTGAACATGTCCTACTGTGTGTGAGCTAAGTGTGTGAACACGATTTGGTAAAGGTAGCGGTGAGAGGCCATGTAGGAGTACATGGTGGGTTGTCTCATTGCAGCCGTCCTCAGGAACTGAGTTCTGTGTTTGTGATCCATGATTCAGCTACTACCACGCATTGGGCCCGAAACCAATGGACCCTCTCGGCTTCTTAATCACCCTTGTCCTCTGTCCAGGAGTTGCAAGTAGTTCCTGGTGTTTGTAGTATGCTGGAGGCCGTGGACAGCGCTGACCGTAGGGGTGGGCTGTGATGCGGTAGGCACGTGGCACGGTGTACCGGGCGCCCGTTTGGTGTCTCGGGAACCCTGTTCACATCGTTTGGGGCTGTGAGCGAAACTCCGGCCGGATCTCCTCATGGATGGAACCCGAATAGGCGATAAACCTGGACTAGAGACTTGAGTGTTTAGGCAGGCCGTGGCCGACACCCACGTTGGGCTTCCGCTTGAAGGTTGCCGAGTACATGTCGTGTAAACGGCGGTAAGTGGTGAGAGCGTGTGTGAAGAAGTACACCCCTGCAGGGTTAACATCATCTATTCGAATAGCCGTGTCCGCGGAAAAGGACTTCTGGGTTGCTTATATCAGTTCATAGACAAGTGAAAGTGGATACTCTAAAATACGCAAGATAAGTGTGAGTGCTATGGATGGCGTTCTCGTAGGGAGACGGGAGCGGATCCATAGTGGTGTATTGATATGGTGAATATGTGGACTCGTGTGCGCCACCTCAAAAGAGTTACTCGCAGTCGTAGTTCAGGATAGCCACCGAGTCAAAGCTGGCTTGCTGCAGTTAAACTCCACCATCCCCTTTGTTGATAATGATGCATATGTAGATAGTTCTGATGTAAGTCTTGCTGGGTACATTTGTACTCACGTTTGCCTATTTATGTTTTTGCAGAGAGACTCCGGTCTCGCTAGTAGTTTCGCGTGGACTTCGACGTTTAGCTTGTTATCTCAGCTACGATCTTGTGCCTCGGCAGGATTGGTAGATAGTCAGGCTTCTCAGCCTTTTTCATTTATAGATGTCTGTACTCAGACATGTTAAGCTTCCGCATGTGCTTTGACTTGTATGCTCTAATTGTTGGGTCATAAGACCCATGTTTGTAATATCTCGCTCCTCGGAGCCTATTGAATAAATTACTTGAGTCGTAGAGTCATGTTGTGATGCCATGTTGTATTTGCACATATCGAGCATATTGTGTGTATGCTATTGAAATGCTTGGTATGTGTGGGATCTGACCATCTAGTTGTTTATCTTTAGTAGCCTCTCTTACCGGGAAATGTCTCCTAGTGTTTCCACCGAGCCATGGTAGCTTGCTACTGCTCCGGAACACTTAGGCTGGCCGGCATGTGTCCTTCTTCGTTCCTGTGTCTGTCCCTACGGGGAAATGTCACGCGATGAATACCGGAGTCCTGTTAGCCCGCTACAGCCCGGTTCACCGGAGTCCTGCTAGCCCAGTGCTACAGCCTGGATTCACTCGCTGATTACCGACACGTTCGATGCTGGGTCATGGATGCCTGTCCCTGTAAGTTTGTGCCACTTTGGGTTTACGACTAGCCATGTCAGCCCGGGCTCCTTATCATATGGATGCTAGCGACACTGTCATATACGTGTGCCAAAAGGCGCAAACGGTTCCGGGCAAAGGTAAGGCGACACCCGTGGGAATACCGTGCGTGAGGCCGCAAAGTGATATGAGGTGTTACATGCTAGATCGATGTGGCATTGAGTCGGGGTCCTGACAGCAGGCTGTGCTACTGACCTCTGCCGCACTGACTGTGCTGGTCAATACCTTGAAGCAAAGCCTCGAGCGGTCCAAGAGCGAGCTCGGCCGTGCCAAGAAGCAGCTCGAGGACAAGGAAGGTGAGTAACACCGTATTAAAGTTGTACCTTACAGAAAAGGATTTGGTTGCAAGAGAAATAACAAGGATAACGTGGGTACTCCAGGGGCCACGAACAAGGTGGCAACCCTGAAGGAGGCGGTGTCCGCGGCCGAACAAAATGCGGCCGCGGAACGAGCCGAGCGAGAGAAGCAGGAGGCACGGGTGGCGGAGGTACAGCAAGAGCTCCAGGCTCTCGTGGAAAAGCACGAGAGTTTGGAGCGTGACTCGAAGACTCGAGAGTCCGAGCTTGCGTCGGCTCTTGAGAGTGCCAAAGCCGCTAAGGCCGATGCCGACAAGGCCCTCTAGGAAATCGAGGATTTGAAGAAAATAGCGGCGAGTAAGGCATTTTTCATGCAAAGCAAGCATGTGAATGTGAATTACCTATTACTTACCCGAATTCGGAGCTCTCCAGGAGCATTCGCAGATCTGCCCCGCAGCGTGTCCGATGCTGCCGCTTTCTACAGGGCCGAGGAGGGGAGCTTGACGGAGAAGGTCTTCTGGTCTCAGTATGCTGAGGCCGGACATCCGGTGCCCCTTAGCGACCAGCTAAAGCAGTTGGTCGATCTCCACAAGGTGGCCGAACAGGCCATGAAGGGCCTCATAGTTCGGCTGTGGCCCAAGGAGGCCATGCCTCGGAGCTACTTCGGCCTGCGGTGGCTGGTGGATGCTTGTCCATGGGTTGAAGTCATCAAGCACTCCGCCTGCATTGAAGGTGCCCGTCGGGCCCTTGCCCGTGCAAAGGTGCACTGGGGCAAGATGGATGCTGAGAAGCTTGTGACGGACGCGCCACCGCCGGGCAAGGAGTATCGCACACCCGAGATGTATTATAAGGGTGTCTGAAGGGTGCCCGCATTATTGCGGGTGAGTGCTCCAAAGATGTAATATTTGAGTAGACTCGCATTTTGTTATCCTGTGCACCCAAAACTTTGTTCGTATGCGCTAAGCAACGCTTGTTAATTTAAAATATTACCTTCTGTGCGGCCGTTCATAAAATCTGAGAGATGGCAAGTCGTCGGCTTCAGCCCCCATGCCACGAGTGCTGGGGTGTTCGGGATAAACTTGAGCGCTCTTGTTCCCATTTTTGGGTCCATCTAGGGAGGCGTTCAACACAACGAACAAGGCAACCGGACTTATAGTGCTTGAACACTCTCACTTAGCCATAGAATTCTATAATTTTAAATTTTGGCGAAGCCCCTAGTGTTCGGAAGGCCGAATTCGGGGCGCTATCCACGCCTTGACCGGACAAGGCCGGTTCCTCGCTCTAAGCGGCATAAGTCTTTAGGGACTCGAAAAAACCTCTCAAATAGCGACCGGCTCTCGCCTCATCGTGACGGTCAGTTTTAGCTTTCTCCACTGAGGCGCTCGCCCAGCTCAACTGGGGCACAATCGCAGTGGTTCTCCCAGCGCTACCTTAGCCGATACAACGGAACGTAAGGTACCAAAACATGGGAGCCGGGCAAACCCAACTATTGACCCAAGACATGATTCGGAGCCGATGCATATAATGCTATAAGTTCGGGATGCCGCACTTGTGAAAGTGTTCGGACTTGTCACACCATAATTTGGGTACGTTAAGCCCCTGGTGTATTTAGCCGTACTTAAGTGTACGGATGCAACATGTCATAAATGAACATATGTATAAGAAAGGAATGCAATTATAAGCAAAAAAAGGCGATGCATTGTTTATTCAAGGAATACTGCCCTGAATGCAGAACGATACAAATAGTGCGGTAAGCAAGGGATAGGACTATTAAACAGGTCCCCCTCCACGGGTAGGCTGCGGAATGGTGTATAAAACAGATTTAATGCTCGTAATGGAGACCACCTGGATACTCATCGTAGCCTTTCTCCTTCCCCGGATGTTGCATCGTGAGTTCGGCAGGTCTACTGCCGGACAGGGCCTCTGCTGAACGGAGTCCTGTGGGTAAGAAAAAAGAAAAAGGAAAAAAAAGATGACACACTTGGGAGCCTCTGGTGTGGTTAAGCCGCATTCTGGGCCTGTCGTGGTCGTGCCCCTCCCCCTATGCCCATGGTATCTCCAGAGCGTAATGATGTACGTGAAGAACTAGTCTTGCAATTTTGCAAGGGTTGGGGTTGGGGCCGCATTGCTACGCGTGCTCGGAACGTGCCAGGTTGTCTTGTTGTAGGTTACTCCGGGCGCGTTTAGCCGTGTCCGGTCGCTTAACGACCGGACTCGAGAATTGCCTTAAGAGGCTGCACTGTACTTCTGCCGCGAGAACCACTGTATGTTCCTCCGTTCGGAGAGAGCGTTCAGTGTTACCGTTGACCGTGATGACTCCTCGAGGGCCTGGCATCTTGAGCTTGAGGTATGCGTAGTGCGGCACCGCATTGAACTTTGCAAACGCGGTCCATCCGAGCAGAGCATGATAGCCACTGCGGAACGGAACTATGTCGAAGATTAACTCCTCGCTTCAGAAGTTATCCGGGGATCTGAAGACCACTTCCAGTGTAACTGAGCCTGTACAATTGGCCTCTACACCTGGTATGACGCCTTTGAAGGTCGTCTTTGTGGGTTTAATCCTTGAGGGGTCTATGCCCATCTTGCGCACTGTATCTTGATAAAGCAGGTTCAGGCTAATGCCGCCGTCCATCAGGAATCTGGTGAGGTGAAGTCCATCGACGATTGGGTCTAAAACCAATGCGGTGAATCCGCCGTGGCGGATGCTGGCGGGGTGGTCCCTTCGATCAAAAGTGATCGGGCAGGAGGACCATGGGTTGAACTTCGGGGCGACTGGCTCCATCGGGTATACGTCCCTGAGTGCACGCTTCCACTCCCTCTTGGGTATGTGGGTTGCGTATATCATGTTCACCGTCCGCACTTGTGGGGGGAAACCCTTATGTCCTCTATTGTTTGGTGGTCGGGTCTCTTCCTTGTCATCGCTATGCAGCCCCTTGTCATTGTTTTCGGCAATTAGCTTGCCTACCTGCTTGAATACCCAACAGTCCCTGTTGGTGTGATTAGCTGGCTTTTCGGGGGTGCCGTGTATCTGGCACGAGCGTTCGAGTATTCGGTCCAAATTGGACGGACCCGGAGTAGTTCTTTTGAATGGCTTTCTCCGTTGACCGGGTTTGGAGCCTCTGAATCCGGCATTGGCTGCCGTATCCTCAGTATTGTCGCCGTTAATGCGGCGTTTATGCTTGTTTGTGACGCGACCTGCCGTTGCGGTCCTTGGTATCCGGACTGCTAGAATTTTTGCTGAGGTTGTTGCTGCGGGCTAGCCAGATGTCCTCTCCAGCGCAGAAGCGGGTCATGAGTGCTGTGAGGGCTGCCATGGATTTTGGCTTTTCCTCTCCCAGGTGCCGGGCAAGCCACTCGTCGCGGATGTTATGTTTGAAGGCCGCGATGGACTCCGCATCCGGACATTCGACGATTTGATTTTTCTTAGTTAAGAACCGTGTCCAGAATTGCCTGGCCGATTCGTCTGGCTACTGAATTATATGGCTTAGGTCGTCAGCGTCTGGTGGTCGCACATACGTGCCCTGGAAGTTATCAAGGAATGCGGCTTCCCAGTCCTCCCAACACCCAATTGATTCTGCTGGCAAGCTGTTAAGCCAATGCCGAGGTAGTCCTTTAAGCTTGAGTGGGAGGTATTTGATGGCGTGAAGATCATCACCGCGGGCCATGTGGATATGAAGGAGATAGTCTTTGATCCAAACCGCGGGGTCTCTTGTGCCATCGTAGGATTCAATATTCACGGGTTTAAACCCTTTGGGGATTTGATGATCCATTACTTCATCTGTGAAGCATAGTGTGTGTGCGGCGCCTCTATATTGGGCTATATCACGACGTAGCTCAGACGAGCTTTGTCTACTGTGTTCGGCCCGGCCGGACTTGCTGTATCCGGCGCGATGGTTATAGTCGCGTATCATGGGGCGCCCACGCGATCCGTAGGTCGATCTTGATTGTCTTGCCTTATCCTCCAATATATCTCGCAAGTCCGGAGCGTTCCCCTGTGGCTTTTTGCTTTTCGAGCGATGCCGGGTTACGGTTCTAGTGGAGGGCCTAGAGGCCTCTCTGTCATGGCCACGAGGTGGTCGGTCAGCCGTATTGTGCGCTGGTGATGCAGGTTTATATGCCTCCTCCTCTAATCGGGGGAGCAGCTTGCGTTTGGGGTAGCTTTTGGAGGGGCGTTCGAGTTCATGCTCTTCGGCCGCAAGGACTTCAGTCCATCTGTCAGCTAGTAGATTTTGATCAGCTCTAAGCTGTTGCTATTTTTCTTGAGGCTGCTTGCCGTGGCCATGAGCCTGAGTTTAAAACGCTCTTGTTCGACGGGATCCTCAGGCACGACGAATTCGTCGTCGTCGAGGCTTGCCTCGTCTCCGGAGGGAGGCATGTAATTATCATCCTCTACCTCTTCGTCTGCCGCTCTCTCATGAGGGCTGGCTTCTCCGTCCTCCTGTGCTGAATCTTGCTGGAGGGGGTTGTCTTCGGCACTGTCTAGGGTGTTATTATCTCCGGTGCCGGAATCTCCATTCTTGCTGTGGCGGGATTTAGAGCGGCGCCGCTGACGCCGGCGCTTAGGCTGTTTCTTGGAGGTGTCTTCCTCCGCTGTTCCCTCGCCATTCACATTCTTTGGGATATCCACCATGTATATGTCATATGACGAGGTGGCTTTCCAGTGCCCAGTAGGCGCTGGTGATTGGTCGTCTCCGGCATCGTCGTCCATACCGTCGATGTCTTCGAAGTCGAAGTCTAGCATGTCGGTTAGATCGTCAACAGTGGCTACTAAGTGGGTGGTGGGTGGGCTTTGAATTTCTTTGTCGTCCGCATCCCAACCGTCCTGACCACAGTCCGGCCAGGGCTCTCCTGATAACGAGAGATATTTTAGCGAATTCAGGATGTCACCGAAAGGTGAGTGTTGAAAGATGTCCGCAGCGGTGAACTCCATGATCGGCGCCCAATCGGATTCGATTGGTAGGGGCGCGAGGGGTTCGTAGTCCGGTGAGGAGTCCGGCACCTCGGAGTCACGAGCTTCACAAGGGACAAGGTTGGTATTCGGCTCCATCACCGTAGAGGTTGCAGCCCCTGAGGCGGTGTCTAGCCACCCGTCCTCGAGCTGCACAGCCGGCTCCGAATCGAGGGTCGAAGCAGACTAATGTGCGGCCTCCAGGGCACTGTCCGGCAGCAGAGCTAAGTCATGCCCATCGTGACAGTGCGGCGCGCTCGGCTGTGGCTCGAATCCATCAAAGATCAAGTCTCCGCGGATGTCAGCCGTGAAGTTCAGACTTCCAAATCTGACCGGACGGCCAGGGGCGTAGCTTTTGATCTGCTCCAGATGGCCAAGCGAATTGGACCGCAGTGCAAAGCCGCCGAATACGAAGATCTGTCCGGGGAGAAAAGTCTCACCCTGGACTGCATCGTTGCCGTTTCATGATCGAAGGAGTCATCGAGCCTATCGGTGACAACACAGAGGAACTCTCAATGAAAGCACCAATGTCGGTGTCAAAACCGGCGGATCTCGGGTAGGGGGTCCCGAACTGTGCGCCTAGGCGGATGGTAACAGGAGACAAGGGACACGATGTTTTTACCCAGGTTTGAGCCCTCTCGATGGAGGTAAAACCCTACTCCTGCTTGATTGATATTGATGATATGGGTGGTACAAGAGTGGATCTACCACGAGATCAAGGAGGCTAAACCCTAGAAGCTTGCCTATGGTATGATTGTTGTTGTGCCCTACGGACTAAAACCCTCCGGTTTATATAGACACCAGAGAGGGCTAGGGTTACACAGTCGGTTACAATGGTAGGAGATCTACATATCCGTATTGCCAAGCTTGCCTTCCACGCCAAGGAAAGTCCCATCCGGACACGGGACGAGGTCTTCAATCTTGTATCTTCATAGTCTTGGAGTCCGACCGATGATGATAGTTCGGCTATCCGGACACCCCCTAGTCCAGGACTCCCTTAACGGGAGTGACAACTTGCTTGCCATTCTACTTGAAGTTTCCTTTCCTTTGCCCTTTTTCTTGAAAGTAGTGATCTTGTTAACCTTCAACTCTTGATGTTCTTTCTTGATTTCTACCTTCGCAGATTTCAGCATTGCGAATAGCTCGGGAATCATTTCCGTTATCCCTTGCATGTTATAGTTCATCACGAAGTTCTAGTAGCTTGGTGATAGTGACTAGAGAATTCTGTCAATCACTGTCTCATATGGAATATTAACTCCCACTTGATTCAAGCAATTGTAGTACCCAGAAATTCTGAGCATATGCTCACTGTCTTATGTCAATGACATCATCGTAAAATCTCGGGAGGTGAGAACTCTGATTCAGGACCTAGAGGAGACCTTCTCGAGCCTGCACCAGGTGGACTTGCGGCTCAACACGGAGAAGTGTGTGTTTGGTGTTCCTTCAGGCAAGTTGTTGGGTTTCCTCGTGTCACAAAGGGGGATCGAGGCCAACCCGAAGAAGATCAAGGCAATTGAAGACATGAGCCCACCGCAAACCCTCAAAGAGATGCAGAAGCTTGCTGGCTGCGTGACCTTGCTGGGGCGCTTGAACTCCAAGCTGGGGGAGCGTGCCCTGCCTTTCTTCAAGCTGATGAAGAAGAAAGGCCCATTCGAATGGAATCCCGAGGCCGACCTGGCATTTCTAGACCTCAAGAGATACTTGACCAACCCACCGGTGATGGTAGCACCTCGTCCTCTCGAGCCCTTGGGGCTCTACCTGTCTGCCACACCCTACTCCGCCAGCGCAGCATTGGTGGCCATCAGAGAAGAGCGCCAAGTCAAGGGCCACCCAAATGGAGCCACCAACCGGGTGAGGCAGCGCAACACCAGGACAATGCTCCTGAGGCAGCGGTCGCTCCGGCAGATTGTCAAACCCCTGAAATCAGAGATCCACGAGAAACACCTCAGCCCCCAGGAGCCGAAGACTCCACCAGCTCTCCCGCCCTCGTTTAGCACCCGGTATACTTCGTCAGCACGCTCTCCCGCCTTCGTCTCCCATGCCTCAGAAGCTCTTGCTCACGCTCCTGGTGGCCTCGTGCAAGCTGTGCCACTACTTCCAGAGTCACCCCATCAAGGTCGTCTCAGCTTTCTCGTTGGAGAGAGTGCTCAGGAGTCCCAATGCTGTGGGAAGAGTTGCCGAATGGAACATCGAGCTACAAGCATTTGACTTGTAGTTCAGCACAACCAGGGTCATCAAGGGGGCTGCGCTCGCCGACTTTGTGGCAGAATGGACCGACGCCTCAGAGCTCGAAGCAGGTGAGAACCAGTCCCTCTCGCCAGCGAGCGAAGCACCGGATGGTTGGGTCATGTACTTCAACAGCGCGTTCGCGCGCCAGGGCGCGGGGGCTGGAGTAATGCTTATCTAGCCCACCCAGGACAAGATCTACTACGCCGTGCAGCCCTGCTTCCAGCAGGGCGAGAAGGTCTCCAACAACATTGCTGAGTACGATGGGTTGATTGCCGGCATCAAGGCTACAGCAGCCCTGGGAGTGAAGCGCCTTACCATGAGGGGTGACTATCAGCTCCTCGTCAACTTCTCCAACAAGGTGTACGAGCCAAGGGACGAGCACATGGAGGCGTACCTCACGGAAGTACGCAAGATGGACAAGCTATTCTTGGGGCTAGAGCTACAGCACATTCCCCGCGACACAAACAAGGAAGCTGATGAGATCGCCAAGAGGGCGTCAATGCGTCAGCCCCTGGAACTAGGTGTCTTCAAAGAACGTCTCTTCAAGCCCTCAACAACCCCACCAACCACTAGGCTAGCACTGCCTCGGGAGGAGCTCCCCTCACCGCCAACTTCAGGAGCCCCGCTTGCGGCCCAACCTCGGGAGCCCATCTGCTCCTGGCACTCGAGCCTCGGGAGGGGTGCTAGATCGAGAATTTCAAGGCGTACCTGACACAAGGCACATTGCCGGAGAAGGAAGAGGACGCGGAGTGCGTGGCCCAGCAGGCTACGACATACTGCATTCGGGACGGTGAGCTATGCAGGAAGCGACCAAATGACGTTTTTCTGCGATGCATCTCCAGCGAGCAGGGAAATGTGTTGCTGGCCGACATACATGGCGGAGACTGCGGGCACCACTCGTCATCGCGCACCCTGGTCGGCAAGGCTTTTCGAAGTGGATTCTAGTGGCCCAGGACACTCAACGACGCAGCCGAGCTGGTGAAATCTTACGAGGCCTGCCAATTTCACGCCAAGCAGATCTATCAGCCAGCTCAGGGCCTCCAAACAATCCCGCTCTCGTAGGCATTTGCAGTCTGGGGGCTTGATATCTTACGCCCGTTCCCCCAAGCGCCAGGGGGCTACCGCTACCTCTACGTCGCCATCGACAAGTTCACCAAGTGGGCGGAAGTGGAAGCCGTACACACCATCCCAGCCGGATCAGCAATTAAGTTCATCAAGGACCACGTAAGCCGTTTTGGGGTCCCCAATCGCATCATCACTGACGACGGCTCACAGTTCACTAGCAATCTCTTCAAAGTGTATTGTGCTAACCTTGGAACGCAGATCTGCTACGCTTCAGTGGCACACCCCAGGAGCAATGGCCAAGCTGAGCGTGCCAACGCGGAAGTACTGAGGGGCCTCAAGACCAGGATATTCAAGAAGAAGCTCGAGGCCTGCGGAAGGGGCTGGCACGATGAGCTCCAGTCTGTGTTGTGGTCCATCCGCACCACCACCAAGAAGCCAACAAGCGAGACACCATTCTTCCTCGTCTACGGAGCAGAAGCGGTTCTCCCACACGAGATCAGGCTTTGCTCTGCGCGGGTCATGGCATTCGATGAAACGTAGCAAGACACCATGCGGGGGATGGATCTCGTCCTGGGGGAGCAACGCCTCCGTGAAGCCTCGCTCCAAGCTGCGAGGTACCAGCAGGCGCTGCGGCGGTACCACTGCCGCAGTGTTCGCTCCAGGACTCTCGAGGTGGGCGATCTCGTCCTGAGGCTGGTGCTCTCCATGGAAGGGCTGCACAAAATGATGGAAATATCAAAAAAATAAAAGAAAATAAGTTTCCCATGTGATATGTGGTCTACTTGTTGGGAAAAATTACAAATATGAATTTCGACTTTATTTGCAAAATCTCTCTGGAATTTGTAAAATGGGCTTAACTTTTGCATACAAACTCGGATTAAAAAGTTTTTTATATGAAAAAACATCTACTCGAAAAGTTACATCCGAATTTAACGGGGGGAACCCCGTTAAACATTTCCAAAATCTACAAAAACCTAACAGAATAAAAGATACGGGGCTTTTAAGATCTAGAGGGGGAAAATGAAAAAAATGGAAAAAGATTCAAACTTACTAGTGGCGCACCATTTGCTAGGGGCGCCACTAGTAACAGAAAAAAAATTGGTTTCGAATTTTTTTTGGATTTTTTTTTTAAAATATGATACGTAGTATGACCGGGAAGTTTGAAATATTTTTCAAAATTTCATCATACTCATGAACATGAACAAAGTCCTAGACATGAACAAGGTTTAATAGGATTGATATGATAGATATATCAACAAGTGCCAGTTAAGTGAGGTGGTGCTGGGGTTGGATAGAACTGCGAAGTTAAGCGTGCTCGAGCTGGAGTAGTGTGAGGATGGGTGACCTTCTGAGAAGTTTGACCACTTAGTGCGATTTGACTTGAGATTAAGCATATTGACCCGAGATTAAGCCATAGTGACCCGAGATTAAGAAAAAACAAAAAAAATTGAAAAAAATTGAAAAAAAAATATTTGAAAAAAATGTTAGTAATGGCGTACTTCTATGTGGTGCGCCATTACTAAGTCAGATAGTAATGGCGCACCATGTGATATACTAATGGCGCACTCCCTGGTGCACCATTAGTATCTAGTATACTAATGGCGCACCAACGGTGCGCCATTAGTATAAAATTCTAATGGCGTGATGCTAGTGGCGCACCTGTAGTGCGCCATTAGTTGCCGGAAGAGGTGCGCCACTAGCAGGCATTTTCCTAGTAGTGAGGTAGTGTGCGAAGATGATCATATCAATCCTGCAACTACGTCCAACACATATCATCATCTCACCCTAAACTAGTCTCTGTTTATTCTGCAACTCCTGTTTTGAGTTACTAATCTTAGCAACCGAACAAGTATCAAATACCCAGGGGCTACTACGAGCACTAGTAAGGTACACATCAATAACATGTATATCAAATATACCTTTGTTCACTTTGCCATCCTTCTTATCCGCACAATATTTGGAGCAGTTCCGCTTCCCGTGACCATTCCTTTGCAGTAGAAGCACTCAGTTTTAGGCTTAGGTCCAGCCATGGGCTTCTTCACGGCAGTCAAACTTGCTTGCCATTCTACTTGAAGTTTCCTTTCCTTTGCCCTTTTTCTTGAAAGTAGTGATCTTGTTAACCATCAACACTTAATGTTCTTTCTTGATTTCTACCTTCGCCGATTTCAGCATTGCGAATAGCTCGGGAATCATTTTCGTTATCCCATGCATATTATAGTTCATCACGAAGTTCTAGTAGCTTGGTGATAGTGACTAAAGAATTTTGTCAATCACTGTCTCATATGGAATATTAACTCCCACTTGATTCAAGCGGTTGTAGTACCCAGAAATTCTGAGCATATGCTCACTGGCTTATGTAAAGGACATCATGGTAAAATCTCGGGCGGCAAGAACTTTGATTCAGGACCTAGAGGAGACCTTCGCGAGCCTGCGCCAGGTGGACTTGCGGCTCAACCCGGAGAAGTGTGTGTTTGGTGTCCCTTTAGGCAAGCTGCTGGGTTTCCTCATGTCACACAGGGGGATCGAGGCCAACCCGAAGAAGATTTAGGAAATTGACATGAGCCCACCGCAAACCCTCAAAGAGATGCAGAAGCTTGCCGGCTGCGTGACCTCGCTGGGGCGCTTCATCTCCAAGCTGGGGGAGCATGCCCTGCATTTCTTCAAGCTGATGAAGAAGAAAGGCCCGTTCGAATGGACTCCCGAGGTCGACCTGGCATTTCAAGACTCAATAGATACTTGACCAGCCCGCCGGTGATGGTAGCACCTCGTCCTCTCGATCCCTGGGTGCTCTACCTGTCTGCCACACTCCACTCCGCCAGCGCAGTGTTGGTGGCCATCAGAGAAGAGTGCCAAGTCAATGGCCAGCCAAATGGAGCCGCCAAGCTGGGTGAGGTAGCGCAACACCAGGACAATGCTCCTGAGGCAGCGGCCGCTCCGGCAGATTGTCAAACCCCTGAAGTCGGAGATCCACAAGAAACACCTCAGCCCACGGGAGCCGAAGTCTCCACCAGCTCTCCCACCCTCGTTTAGCACCCGGTATACTTCGTCAGCATGGTGCTACGAGATGCGAGAGCACGATACCCCATGCCTCAGAAGCTCTTGCTCACGCTCCAGGTGCCTGGCGCTAACTGCGCCACTACTTCGAGAATCACCCCATCAAGGTCATCTCAGCTTTCCCTCTGGAGAGAGTGCTCAGGAGTCCCAATGTTGTGGTAAGAGTTGCCGAATGGAACATCAAGCTACAAGCATTTGACTTGGAGTTCAGCACAACCAGGGTCATCAAGGGAGCTGCGCTCGATGACTTTGTGGGAGAATGGACCGACGCCCCAGAGCTCGAAGCACGTGAGAACCAGTCCCTCTCGCCAGGGAGCAAAGCACCGGACAGTTGGGTCATGTACTTCGATGGCGCGTTCGCGTGCCAAGGCGCGGGGGATGGAGCAGTGCTTATCTCGCCCACCCAGGACAAGCTCTAATACGCCGTGCAGCCCTGCTTCTAGCAGGGCGAGAAGGTCTCCAACAACATTGCTGAGTACGAGGGGTTGATCGCCGGCATCAAGGCTACAACAGCCCTAGGACTGAAGTGCCTTACCATCAGGGGTGACTCTCAGCTCCTTGTCAACTTCTCCAACAAGGTGTACGAGCCAAGGGACAAGCACATGGAGGCGTACCACACAGAAGTATGCAAGATGGAGAAGCAATTCTTGGGGCTAGAGCTGCAGCACGTTCCCCGCGACACAAACAAGGAAGCTGATGAGATCGCCTAGAGGGCGTCAAAGCGTCAGCCCAGGAACTAGGTGTCTTCAAAGAACGTCTCTTCAAGCCCTCAGCAACCCCACCAACCACTAGGCCAGCACCGCCTTGGGAGCAGGTCCCCTCAGTGCCAACTTCAGGAGCCCCCGCCTGCGGCCCAGCCTCTGGAGCCCGTCTACTCCTGGCACTCGAGCCTCGGGAGGGGTGCTAGATCGAGGAGTTCAAGGCGTACCTGACGCAAGGCACATTGTCGGAGAAGGAAGAGGATGCGGAGTGCGTGGCCCGGCAGGCTATGGCATACTGCATTCGGGACGATGAGCTATACAGGAAGCGGCCAAATGACATTTTTCTGCGATGCATCTCCAGGGAGCAGGGAAATGAGTTGTTGGCCGACATACATGGCGGAGACTGCGGGCACCACTCGTCATCGCGCACCCTGGTCGGCAAGGCTTTCCGCAGTGGATTCTACTGGACCACGGCAGTCAACGACGCAGCCGAGCTGGTGAAATCTTACGAGGCCTGCCAATTTCACAGCAAGCAGATCCATCAGCCAGCTCAGGGCCTCCAAACTATCCCGCTCTCGTGGCCATTTGCAGTCTGGGGGCTTGATATCTTAGGCCCGTTCCCTCGAGCGCCAGGGGGCTACCGCTACCTCTATGTCGCCATCGACAAGTTCACCAAGTGGGCGGAAGTGGAAGCCATCCACACCATCCCAGCCGGATCAGCAATTAAGTTCATCAAGGGCCTCGTAAGCTGCTTTGGGGTCCCCCATCGCATCATCACTGACAATGGCTCACAGTTCACTAGCAATCTCTTCAAAGCGTATTGTGCTAACCTTGGAACGCAGATCTGCTACGCTTAAATGGCACACCCCAGGGGCAATGGCCAACCTAAGCGTGCCAACGCGGAAGTCCTGAGGGGCCTCAAGACCTGGACATTCAAGAAGAAGCTCGAGGCCTGCTGAAGGGGCTGGCACGACGAGCTCCAGTCCGTGCCGTGGTCCATCTGCACTACCGCCACCAAGCCAACAGGCAAGACACCGTTCTTCCTCGTCTACGGAGCAGAAGCGGTTCTCCCACACGAGGTCAGGCATCGCTCTGCGCGGGTCCTGGCATTCGATGAAACGTAGCAAGACCCCATGCGGCGGACGGATCTCGCGCTGGGGGAGGAACTCCTCCGTGAAGCCTCGCTCCGAGCTGCGAGGTACCAGCAGGCGCTGCGGCGGTACCACTGCTGCAGTGTTCGCTCCAGGACGCTCGAGGTGGGCGATGTCATCCTGAGGCGGGTGCTCTCCAAGGAAGGGCTGCACAAAATGATGGAAATGTCAAAAAAATAAAAGGAAATATGTTTCCCATGTGATATGTGGTGTACTTGTTGGGAAAATTTACAAATATGAATTTCGACTTTATTTGCAAAATCTCTCTGGAATTTGTAAAATGGGCATAACTTTTGCATACGAACTCGGATTAAAAAGTTGTTCATATGAAAAATCATCTACTCAAAAAGTTACATCCAAATTTAACGGGGTGAACCCCATTAAACATTTTCAAAATCCCCAAAAATCTAACAGAATAAAAGATACGGGGCTTTTAAGATCTAGAAGGGAAAATGGAAAAAATTTCAAACTTACTAGTGGCGCACCAATTGCTAGGTGCGCCACTAGTAACAGAAAAAAATTGGTTTCGAATTTATTTTTTGGGATTTTTTTTTCAAAATATGATACGTAATATGACAGGGAAGTTTGAAATATTTTCAAAATCTCATCATACTCATGAACATGAACAAAGTCCTAGACATCAACAAGGTTTAATAGGATTGATATGATAAATATATCAACAAGTGCCTGTTAAGTAAGGTGGTGCTGGGGTTGGATAGAACTGCGAAGTTAAGCGTGCTCGATCTGGAGTAGTGTGAGGATGGGTGACCTTCCAGGAAGTTTGACCACTTAGTGCGATTTGACTTGAGATTAAGCATATTGACCCGAGATTAAGCCATAGTGACCCGAGATTAAGAAAAAAACGAAAAAAAATGAAAAAAAATTCTAAAAAAATATTAAAAAAAACTTGTTAGTAATGGCGCACTTCTATGTGGTGCGCCATTACTAAGTCAGATAGTAATGGCACACCGTGTGATATACTAATGGCGCACTCCCTGGTGCGCCATTAGTATCTGGTATACTAATGGCGCACCAGGGGTGCGCCATTAGTATAAAATTCTAACGGTGTGATGCTAGTGGCGCAGCTATAGTGCACCATTAGTAGCCAAAATAGGTGCGCCACTAGCAGGCCTTTTCGTAGTAGTGAGGGAGTGTGCGATGATGATCATATCAATCCTGCAGCTACGTCCAACACACATCATCATCTCACCCTCAACTAGTCTTTGTTTATTCTGCAACTCCTGTTTCGAGTTACTAATCTTAGCAACCGAATAAGTATCAAATACCCAGGGGCTACTACGAGAACTAGTAAGGTACACATCAATAACATGTATATCAAATATACCTTTGTTCACTTTGCCATCCTTCTTATCTGCCAAATTTTTGGAGCAGTTCCGCTTCCCGTGACCATTCCTTTGCAGTAGAAGCACTCAGTTTCAGGCTTAGGTCCAGCTTTGGGCTTCTTCACGGGAGTGACAACTTGCTTGCGATTCTACTTGAAGTTTCCTTTCCTTTGCCCTTTTTCTTGAAAGTAGTGATCTTGTTAACCATCAACACTTGATGTTCTTTCTTGATTTCTATCTTTGCCGATTTCAGCATTGCGAATAGCTCGTGAATCATTTTCGTTATCCCTTGCATATTATAGGTCATCAAGAAGTTCTAGTAGCTTGGTGATAGTGACTAGAGAATTCTGTCAATCACTGTCTCATATGGAATATTAACTCCCACTTGATTCAAGTGATTGAGTACCCAGAAATTCTGAGCATATGCTCACTGGCTTATGTCAACGACATCATGGTAAAATCTCGGGAGGTGAGAACTCTGATTCAGGACCTAGAGGAGACCATCGCGAGCCTGCACTAGGTGGACTTGCGGCTCATCCCGGAGAAGTGTGTGTTTGGTGTCCCTTCAGGCAAGCCACTGGGTTTCCTCATGTCACACAGGGGGATCGAGGCAAACCCGAAGAAGATCAAGGCAATTGAAGACATGAGCCCACCGCAAACCGTCAAAGAGATGCAGAAGCTTGCCGGCTCCATGACCTCGCTGGGGCGCTTCATCTCCAAGATGGGGGAGCGCCCTCTGCATTTATTCAAGCTGATGAAGAAGAAAGGCCCGTTCAAATGGACTCCCGAGGCTGCCCTGGTATTTCAAGACCTCAAGAGATACTTGACCAACCCTCCGGTGATGGTAGCACCTCATCCTCTCGAGCCCTTGGTGCTCTACCTGTCTGCCACACCCCACTCCGCCAGCGCAGCATTGGTGGCCATCAGAGAAGAGCGCCAAGTCAAGGGCCAACCAAATGGAGCCACCAAGCCGGGTGAGGCAGCGCAACACCAGGATAATGCTCCTGAGGCAGCGGTCGCTCCGCGAGATTGTTAAACCCCTGAAGTCGGAGATCCATGAGAAACACCTCAGCCCCCGGGAGCCGAAGACTCAACCAGCTCTCCCGCCCTCGTTTAGCACCCGGTATACTTTGTCAGCATGGTGCAACGAGATGGGAGAGCATGATACCCCATGCCTCAGAAGCTCTTGCTCATGCTCCTGGCGGCCTCGTGCAAGCTGCGCCACTACATCCAGGGTCACCCCATCAAGGTCGTCTCAGCTTTCCCGCTGGAGAGAGTGCTCAAGAGTCCCAATGCTGTGGTAAGAGTTGCCGAATGGAACATCGAGCTACAAACGTTTGACTTGGAGTTCAGCACAACCAGGGTCATCTAGGGGGCTGCGCTCGCTGACTTTGTGGCAGAATGGACCGATGCCTCGGAGCTCGAAGCAGGTGAGAACCAGTCCCTCTCGCCAGGGAGCGAAGCACCGGACGGTTGGGTCATGTACTTCGATGGTGCGTTCGCGCGCTAGGGCGCGGGCGCTGGAGCAGTGCTTATCTTGCCCACCGAGGACAAGCTCTACTACGCAGTGCAGCCCTGCTTCCAGCAGGGCGAGAAGGTCTCCAACAACATTGCTGAGTACGAGGGGTTGATCGCCGGCATCAAGGCTACAGCAGCCCTGGGAGTGAAGTGCCTTACCATCAGGGGTGACTCTCAGCTCCTCGTTAACTTCTCCGACAAGGTGTACGAGCCAAGGGACGAGCACATGGAGGCGTACCTCACGGAAGTACGCAAGATGGAGAAGCAATTCCTGGGGCTAGAGCTTCAGCATGTTCCCCGAGACACAAACAAGGAAGCTGATGAGATCGCCAAGAAGGCGTCAAAGTGTTAGCCCTAGGAACTAGGTGTCTTCGGAGAACATCTTTTCAAGCCCTCAGCGACCACACCAACCACTAGGCCAGCACCGCCTCGGGACGAGCTCCCCTCAGCACTAACTTCAGGAGCCCCCGCCTGCGGCCCAACCTTGGGAGCCCGTCTGCTCCTGGCACTCGAGCCTCGAGAGGGGTGCTAGATCGAGGAGTTCAAGGCGTACCTGACGCAAGGCACATTGCCGGAGAAGGAAGAGGATGCGGAGCGCGTGGCCCAGCAGGCTACGACATACTGCATTCGGGACGGTGAGCTATACAGGAAGCGGCCAAATGACATTTTTCTGCGATGCATCTCCAAGGAGCAGGGAAATGAGTTGCTGGCCAACATACATGGCGGAGACTACGGGCACCACTCGTCATCGTGCATCCTGGTCGGCAAGGCTTTCCGTAGTGAATTCTACTGGCCCACAGCACTCAACGAGTCAGCCGAGCTGGTGAAATTTACGAGGCCTGCCAATTTCACGCCAAGCAGATCCATCAGCCAGCTCAGGGCCTCCAAACTATCCCGCTCTCGTGGCCATTGGCAGTCTGGGGGCTTGATATCTTAGGCACGTTCCCTCGAGCACCAGGGGGCTACCACTACCTCTACGTCACCATCAACAAGTTCACCAAGTGGGCGGAAGTGGAAGCCGTACACACCATCCCAGCCGGATCAGCAATTAAGTTCATCAAGGGCCTCGTAAGCCGCTTTGGGGTCCCCAATCGCAACATCACTGACAACGGCTCACAATTCACTAGCAGTCTCTTCAAAGCGTACTGTGCTAACCTTGGAACGCAGATCTGGTACGCTTCAGTGGCACACCCCAGGAGCAATGGCCAAGCTGAGCGTGCCAACACGGAAGTCCTGAGGGGCCTCAAGACAAGGACATTCAAGAAGAAGCTCGAGGCCTGCGGAAGGGGCTGGCACGACGAGCTCCAGTCTGTGCTGTGGTCCATCTGCACCACCACCCCCAAGCCAACATGTGAGACACCGTTCTTCCTCGTCTACGGAGCAGAAGCGGTTCTCCCACACGAGGTCAGGCATCGCTCTGCGCGGCTCCTGGCATTCGATGAAACGTAGCAAGACGCCATGTGGGGGATGGATCTCGTGCTGGGGGAGGAACACCTCCGTGAAGCCTTGCTCCGAGCTGCGAGGTACCAGCAGGCGCTGCGGTGGTACCACTTCCGCAGTGTTCGCTCCAGGACGCTCAAGGTGGGCGATCACGTCCTAAGGCGGGTGCTCTCCAGGGAAGGGCTGCACAAAAAGATGGAAATGTCAAAAAAAATAAAAGAAAATAAATTTCCCATGTGATATGTGGTCTACTTGTTGGGAAAATTTACAAATATGAATTTTGACTTTATTTGCAAAATCTCTCTGGAATTTGTAAAATGGGCATAGCTTTTGCATATGAACTCGGATTAAAAAGTTTTTTATATGAAAAATCATCTACTCGAAAAGTTACATCCGAATTTAACGGGGTGAACCCCGTTAAACATTTTCAAAATCCCCACAAACCTAACAGAATAAAAGATACGGGGCTTTTAAGATCAAGAGGGGAAAAATGAAAAAAAAATCAAACTTACTAGTGGCGCACCATTTGCTAGGTGCGCCACTAGTAACAGAAAAAACGATTGGTTTTGAAAAAAAAATTGGAATTTTTTTTCAAAATATGATACGTAATATGACCGGGAAGTTTGAAATATTTTTCAAAATTTCATCATACTCATGAACATGAACAAAGTCCTAGACATCAACAAGGTTTAATAGGATTGATATGATAGATATATCAACAAGTGCCTATTAAGTGATGTGGTGCTGGAGTTGGATAGAACTGCGAAGTTAAGCGTGGTCGAGCTCGAATAGTGTGAGGATGGGTGACCTTCCGGGAATTTTGACCACTTAGTGCGATTTGACTTGAGATTAAGCATATTGACCCGAGATTAAGCCATAGTGACCCGAGATTAAGAAAATTTTGAAAAAAATTCTAAAAAAATATTTGAACAAAAATTGTTAGTAATGGCGCACTTCTATGTGGTGCGTCATTACTAAGTCAGATAGTAATGGCGCATCCTATGATATACTAATGGCGCACTCCTTGGTGCGCCATTAGTATCTGGTATAATAATGCGCCATTAGTGTAAAATTCTAATGGCGTGATGCTAGTAGCGCACCTGTAGTGCGCCATTAGTAGCCAAAACAAGTGCGCCACTAGCAGGCCTTTTCCTAGTAGTGAGGGAGTGTGTGATGATGATCATATCAATCTTGCAACTACGTCCAACACACATCATCATCTCACCCTCAACTAGTCTCTGTTTATTCTGCAACTCCTGTTTCGAGTTACTAATCTTAGCAATCGAACAAGTATCAAATACCCAGGGGCTACTACAAGCACTAGTAAGGTACAAATCAATAACATGTATATCAAATATACCTTTGTTCACTTTGCCATCCTTCTTATCCGCCAAATATTTGGAGCAGTTCCGCTTCCTGTGACCATTCCTTTGCAGTAGAAGCACTCAGTTTCAGGCTTAGATCCAGCTTTGGGCTTCTTCACGGGAGTGACAACTTGCTTGCCATTCTACTTGAAGTTTCCTTTCCTTTGCCCTTTTTCTTGAAAGTAGTGATCTTGTTAACCATCAACACTTGATGTTCTTTCTTGATTTCTACCTTCGCCGATTTCAGCATTGCGAATAGCTCGGGAATCATTTTTGTTATCCCTTGCATATTATAGTTCATCACGTAGTTCTAATAGCTTGGTGATAGTAACTAGAGAATTCTGTCAATCACTGTCTCATATGGAATATTAACTCCCACTTGATTCAAGCGATTGTAGTACCCAGAAATTCTAAGCATATGCTCACTGGCTTATGTCAACGACATCACGGTAAAATCTCGGGAGGCGAGAACTCTGATTCAGGACCTAGAGGAGACCTTCGTGAGCCTGCAGCAGGTGGACTTGCGGCTCAACCCGGAGAAGTGTGTGTTTGGTGTCCCTTCAGGCAAGCTGCTGGGTTTCCTCATGTCACACAGGGGGATCGATGCCAACCCGAAGAAGATCAAGGCAATTGAAGACATGAGCCCACCGCAAACCCTCAAAGAGATGCAGAAGCTTGCCGGCTCCGTGACCTCGCTGGGGCGCTTCATCTCCAAGTTGGGGGAGCGCGCCTTGCCTTTCTTCAAGCTGATGAAGAAGAAAGGCCAGCTCGAATGGACTCCCGAGGCCGACCTGGCATTTCAAGACCTCAAGAGATACTTGACCAGCCCACAGGTGATGGTAGCACCTTGTCCTCTCGAGCCCTTGGTGCTCTACCTGTCTGCCACACCCCACTCCGGCAGCGCAGAGCTGGTGGCCATCAGAGAAGAGCACCAAGTCAAGGGCCAGCCAAATGGAGACACCAAGCCGGGTGAGGCAGCGAAACACCAGGACAATGCTCCTGAGGCAGTGGTCGCTCCGACAGATTGTCAAACCCCTGAAGTCGGAGATCCATGAGAAACACCTCAGCCCCCGGGAGCCGAAGACTCCACCAGCTCTCCCGCCCTCGTTTAGCACCCGGTATACTTCATCAGCACGGTGGTACGAGGTGCGAGAGCACGATACCCCATGCCTCCGAAGCTCTAGCTCACGCTCCTGGTGGCCTCGCGCAAGCTGTGCCACTACTTCCAGTGTCACCCCATCAAGGTCGTTTCAGCTTTTCCGCTGGAGTGCTCAGGAGTCCCAATGTTGTGGGAAGAGTTGCCTAATGGAACATTGAGCTACAAGCGTTTGACTTGGAGTTCAGCACAACCAGGTCATCAAGGGGGCTGCGCTCGCCGACTTTGTGGCAGAATGGACCGACGCCCCGGAGCTCGAAGCAGGTGAGAACCAGTCCCTCTCGCCAGGGTGCGAAACACAGGACGGTTGGGTCATGTACTTTGACGGCGCGTTCGCGCGCCAGGGCGCGGGGGCTAGAGCAGTGCTTATCTCGCCCACCCAGGACAAGCTCTACTACACCGTGCAGCCCTGCTTCCAGTAGGGCGAGAAGGTGTAACACCCCAAAAATTTAACCATGATTTATTGATAAAATTTTTGCCTTGGTAAATTAAAATTTTATTTTCTCGATTTTTCTTTGATTCAGAACCACTCTTTTCTTCTAAGTTGTGGAGTTTCCACCCCAAGTAAAAACTTTTTCAAATGTTGTTGGACTTGTGTACCCTCTCTAGAAACATTTCTTTTATCAATGGAATTATTTATATAATTATTTTCCCTGAGCTTTATTTCTTTAAAAATGATTTTTCATAAGTTTTAGGGTCCCATTTGCATTACAACCCTTTCAAATACTTCTTTAAAATCCCCACCAAAATTTGGGGATGTCATGTGATGATCCCACATCACTTTTGTGCAAAGATATCTTTTAATCATTTGGAGATTTTGAGCTCTACCCCAAGTTTACAAATCTGGTCCACTTTGCACTTTTGCACTACAACCTATTTAAATATTGCTTTGAAACTTCCACCAAAATTAGGGGATGTCAGTAGGAGTATATAATTCAACTTTGTGCAAAAACCCACTAGTGTTCTTTGAAAAATTTGAGCAAATCATCCTCTTTTGCTCTCTGGTCCAGTTGGGTGTTTTCTACTGCAACCCTATTTTATTTTGCTCTAGTGCCCATGATCTTTCTCCTGCTTATAGACCACCCTACAAAACCCTTAAGTCCACGAGAGTGGACCCATTGGAGTATTTTTGGTCCATGCAATGATGTCCTTTAATTTTTGTCCAGAATTGGTTTTCTCAAAAACTTGCACTAACTAGTTTCTAGTTTTGCCAAACTAACCTTGCCACCATCACCTACATCTAAAGAGACTATGATCTGGAGTTTTTGGACACCCCAAGAGATGCCTAGATGCCTATGGCATTCTGTCAAACACCTTGAGTACATGAACAGAATTGGCATGAACTCTGGTTTGCATTTTGAACCTGCTTGCTTTGCCAAACCAGCATGTCCACTAAGCTCCTAGATAAATCTAACCTAGACCTGTTAATCCCCAGCCCCACCCAAGCCTCGTTGCATGCCTTGGCATTTTGCCGAACACTTGGCGTGCGTGCTCTGGGCGCGGCCAGAGCGCCCGTTTTTCACGTGCGTGCGCCCGAGTCACCGCGTCCCGCTGCCGCCTCTCCGCGCCCGTACTGATCCCCTTCCTATCGTAGCCAGTGCACCCGACCCCTCCCTCATCGCAGAGCCGCCCTGGCCCCCTCCTGGCGCCCTACAGCGCCACCACCGCAAGCTGCCACCACCGCTCAGACAGCCTCTGCCATGGACGGCACCGCCTGAGCCATAGCCGCGCGCCCGCTGCCCCTGGAACAGCTCAAGCTCATCCCTTCGCCCTGCCAGACCCCGCCAGCCAACGCCACGCACCACCTGGCTACAGAATGGTGGTTCACCGGCGTTCTTATCCACGGCCGCGGGAACCGACCTCGGCCGCCTATAAAAGGAGCCCCTGAGCCCGTCCAGGCCCTCAGGCGACCTCCTACCATCCCCTTAGTGCCCCCCACAGCCAGCAATCGGCGGAGGGAGGCCGTCTTTCCCGTCTCCGGCCAGTTCGGCCACCGCCGCCCTCCGATCCATTTTGTTGCAACCAGAGCCCGCCCCCCCCGTCCATCCAGTGCTCCCATCCTCCTCCCAACGATCTTGTGGAGCCACCCAATACCTTAGCCTCGACCGAGAGCCACCGTAGCCCAAACCCCAATTGTTCCCGAAACACCGTCTGCCGCAAAGCTCGCCGCCGGCGACTCCCTTCGTGCCCACGACCCTCTCGACCACCGGGAGGATCGCCCTAGTGCAGTGATCGTATCCCCTCCGTCGGAGCCCCGCGAGGAGCCGCCAATCGTCGGCGTTGATCGCCGGAACCCCGCCACCGCTCGGACAGAGGAGGAGGGAGGCGCGGCGACTGGTCAAACCTGACCAGTGGGCCCAAGGGACCCACTGTCAGTGACCCCGCCGGCCCGCGTGGTTTAAGTGAAAGCGTAAACACAAAAGTACGCCTCCTCCGTGTTTTTATTCGAAACGTTTTTCTTTTTTTTTAGTTTATTTTGAAAACAGAATTTTGACTAATCTTTAACTGGCTATAAATTTTTAAATGTAAGTCCAATTGGCTTGATTCTTTTTCTGTTGTTTCTCAAATTCTGTCTAGTTTATTTTCATATTTATTTGAAAATTTTCCAAACAACTTTTTGTACTGTTTTGAAACTATGTGTTAATTTGAATTTTCTCAAAATAGGATTTTTGAAGAAGGAAGCAACTTTCAGAAAGTGCACCCCCACTTGCATACTCTTGAAAGCAAGCATTCTAAACCCTGGCATAATATTTTTGTGTGTTGTTTGATATGGTTACAACACCACCTTCACATGGAGCATTCGTTATTTTATGTGATGATATGATCATATGCATGAGTGCATAATGAAGATTCTTTGCTGTTGGAAATGGATATGCTTGTGATAGTAATCACCCTCGTATGCCTTCCATGCCTACCGGAAGGAAGCCGGGAAAGTCTCTGTCTTGGGTAGACACGAGCTTGTCTCTGGTTCCTTGTCGAGACGGTTGTGTTCGGTATGGCATGATGAGGTATGATGAGTGGTGATTCTGTCTATTGGTTGAAGTATACTTGTTATGCTAATCATGCAGGGAATAGTTGAACCTCCTGAGTCGACCATAGATCGAGCCTTGTTCTAGTAACCCCCATACTTGTTTCGTATTACCACTTGTCCCTGCCGCAGGTAGGGTACAGTTCAGTCAGTTGTCAACCCCTTTCTTGGCACACACCGTACAGAGAGGCCATGGTGGAAGATACCGGCTGCATCCGGTAGGCATGCCACTTGGCCCGGAGGCATGGGTGTTTCTGGTTGGGACCGAGAGGGGGGCACCCCTTAGTAGCGCGTGATATAAATTTGATCCCATGCTAATCGAGGTTGTAGCCTCCCCACTTAGAGATTTTCTTAACATGTGTTGTGGGTGATTCCAGACACCGGTAAGTTAAGCTGGTGTGTGCGGGTTAGGTGTGTTTTCAATCAAAAGACCGTAAATGGAATTAGTCCCGATGGACTAAAGGAATCTGTTACTCGTGCGTAAAGAGTACTCCCTCTGCAGAGGTTATATCTATTCGAATAGCCGTGTCCATGGGTAAGGACTACAGTCTGGGATGGGTCAAGTGTCGGTCTTAGTGTTGGTCTTCGGAGGAAAAAACTGCTAAACCAGAACATTGATTATGACCTATGGCATATGATGATTATGATTATTATTATTGTGGACTAACCATTTACATTATTTGGATTATTGAGTATCCCTGGGACGGTTCTACCTCCTGGATATTCACTGCAATTATTCTTATATAAGCCCTTTATGTGGTGTCGCTCAGACGCCCGACTGTGGCATGCTTGTTATTTATTTACTCTATAAGCCCTTTATGTGGTGTCGCACAGACGCCCGACTGTGGCACGCTTGTTATTCGTTTGACTTATAAGCCCTTTGTGTGGCATCGCACAGACGCCCGACTGTGGCACACTCATTATTTCTTTTATTTATATGCCCTTTATGTGGCGTCGCTCAGACGCCCGACTAAGGCATGCTTTATATTATTATCCTTTCGAGGCGTTGCTTCAGACACCCGATCGGTGCATTCTATTTTACTCCCTTATTGCATATTCATGTTATATATAAATAACCCTGCTCGCGTGCATCATGGATTTGTTAGTTCGTGACTGACATTGTGAACATAGACTATTTCAGAGCATGATTATCAATTGTTATATTATACAGGTGTTCATAATGTTTGCGAGTACATTCAAAAGTACTCACTGGCTTGTCCTTGGCTATTGCCTTGGCCAGATTTCTTGCATGGAGAGGAGCGTTACGATGACAGCCCCGGAAGCCACGCAATGGTGACAGCAGCCTCACGAAGACAGGAGTTACCCTGGTCAGCTGTTCCTGTGGGAAATGGAGTCCCATAGACGCAGATGAACCACAAACCGCTTCGGCTTCAGCCACTAGAAACCAATTGATGTACTCATAGGCCAGAATGGTCTTGTACTACACAGTTTGTATTTTGCTTGGAATTTCTATATCAAGTTGGTGCCTCATCAGCTAACAGTAATCCTAGGGCTGGTGAGCACAAGGGCCATTTTCTCGGAAATTGATGTCCCGAAAACCCGGTCCTGACAACCTTGGTATCAGAGCCAGGCTAACCATTGGCTAATCCTATCTTAGCCAGGTCGAAAAACCTAGGTTAACCAACCCACCAGACCATAACCTAACCCCAGCCAAGCTTCTCGTGTAAGGTAGCCACACAGTGACCCGACACCTTTTGGCAGTCGGTGCCCAACCTATCAACCTAGCATGTTGATCACGCGCTAGTGACCTGCGCCTAAATAGTCTCTTTCGCAAGCGTACGAAGGAAGACTCCGTCCCCTTTTTCTATAAAAGGGCACGCTAGCCTCAACTCAGCATAGCACAACCTCTTCCCCAAACCGCGACATAATGCCTGGACCCATCATGCACAATGAGACCACAACAACCAACCTTGGAGGTTTTGTGACCGTGCTCGCAAACCTCACCCGCCGTGCCTTTGCATTAGAAGAGCCCCCAGAATATGTTGTGTACCAAGAACCCATGAGCGGCGAGAGCCGTCAATTCTGGGCCACTGTGCACCTCTATGGTAGGGGTCTATCGCCAGAACGCCCCTACAGGTTCACCGGAAGGACAACTTCCTTTGAACCACAAGCCATCCAACTAGCTGGTCGAGAGGCTATAGTTCAACTCCGGCACTTGTCGCCCAAAGTTAACTGTCGCTCGTTCTACTACTACCCCAGCCGTGACGGGTATGGTAGGCCACCCCAGATTGCCAACGGAGATCACGAGACAGATCCTGCATTGTTGCATCTGGAGCGCTATGTAAGTGCACTAGAGGAACTGTTCGATCAAATCACCCTTGATCTGATCGCAGCTCGTGGAGAACTGGTTCGCTGAGCCCCGGCAAGAGGAGAAGATGAGCCCGATGCCGACAACCCAGTCGTGCTGTTCGGACAACCGATCGAGTCCTTGAGGTCTGCCCCAGCCATCGACCAAATACTTTGGTGTCCCCAGAAGTGCTTCGTCGCCTTTTGGGAACACACTCCAACGGGATTGTGGCCAACAACCCCCGCGAGGGTCATCATCGCTACCCCGACCCTGCAGTTCCTCAACCCCCTCCAGCTAACCCCGACGGTAAAACCCGTGGAGAAGCCTTGGCGTCCGCAAGGCACGCCCGTTTAGATATTAACGAGGTAGACTAAAGTCACTCGAGTAGTACCGAGTCTTAGTATGTCCACGCCCTGTAATTGTGTGATCCTATATCGCCATAATTAAATGTTGTTTGCTTGTGCGCTCCTATTTTAAATAGTAGCCATGCATAAGCATGTTGGTGTACGATTGCATTTTTAATTCTGGGCACAGCTACCAAAACCACCCCGACGACACCCACGGTAATACATCACTTTTGTGGGATATGTGTATCTGTAGCATTGACCCCGGCCCCATAGAGTAGAACCAACAAATTTATTGCCCCTCACCGCGGTAAATAACCCAGCCCCAATGTTATATAAAAGGCCACCCCGTGACCTTACCAAGTGTCCCTCACCTTGTGCACAAACCTTACAACCATTTCTTTGCCATGCCAAGCCCTAGTATTTATCTGAGAACCCCGGATGCCACCCCAGGTAGTTTTGTTAAAATATTATGGGACTTTACCTGCAGTACCATGAGTGCTATCCATCCTCCCCAGTACGAGTTGCTCAAATCAAGGATCACCCCCTCCACCTCGAAATATTGGGCAGTGGTGCACATCCCTCCCGCAAACCCAAACCAAGACCCAACGGAAGTCTCCTTCGTGGGGAAATCTATGCCGACTCCGCATATGGCCATAGAAGCTGCTGCGTACGAAGCACTTGCTCGCCTTCGATTCGCGGTACCCTATGCCAGTGAACGAGGGTATTATTACTTCCCGAGTCGTGCAACACCTGGAGAAGTAGCATCTTTTCTCGGTGGAAGAATTGAGAGAGACCCAGTACTGGCCAACCTTGCCCAGTACATTATCGCTCAAGAGCATTTAACCCAGCGAGTAATGGGTTATCTCTAGAGCCTCGCTGATTTAAATCCTCAGATCGCCATCGGCAGACCAATGAGGCCCAATCAGGAGAGATGCATTCACCGACTAGTCAATCCGCTTCCCCCGATAGAAGAGGAGTGTGCCCCAGTACCAGAGACGTTTTCTTAGGACCCTGTCCATTTACCATTTTCATTGTAGACGTCACTACTGTAATTATTATCCCAGCAATCATTTATGTATTGCAGCTTATGCTTGTACCCTAAGTTTGTGCTATGAGTAAACTGTTTGGTTTCAGCTAATAAGAGTAATATTTTCAAAACAACCCTTGGCAAATCTCGAGGATGAGATTTTTCTTAAGGGGCTAGTCTTGTAACACCCCAAAAATTTAACCATGATTTATTGATTAAAATTTTGCCTTGGTAAATTAAAATTTTATTTTCTGGATTTTTCTTTGATTCAGAACCACTCTTTTCTTCTAAGTTGTGGAGTTTCCACCCCAAGTATAAACTTTTTCAAATGTTGTTGGACTTGTATACCCTCTCTAGAAACAGTTTTTTATCAGTGGAATTATTTATATAATTATTTTCCCTGAGCTTTACTTCTTTAAAAATGATTTTTCGTAAGTTTTAGGGTCCCATTTGCACTACAACCCTTTCAAATACTTCTTTAAAATCCCCACCAAAATTTGGGGATGTCATGTGATGATCCCACGTCACTTTTGTGCAAAGATATCTTTTAGTCATTTGGAGATTTTGAGCTCTACCCCAAGTTTTCAAATCTGGTCCAGTTTGCACTTTTGCACTACAACCTATTTAAATATTCCTTTAAAACTTCCCAGAAATTAGGGGATGTCAGTAGGAGTGTATAATTCAACTTTGTGCAAAAACCCACTGGTGTTCTTTGAAAAATTTGAGCAAATCATCCTCTTTTGCTCTCTGGTCCAGTTGGGTGTTTTCTACTGCAACCCCAGTTGGGTGTCCTATATTTTCTGTCCAGAATTGGTTTTCTCAAAAACTTGCACTAACTAGTTTCTGGTTTTGCCAAACTAACCTTGCCACCATCACTTACATCTAAAGAGACTATGATCTGGAGTTTTTGGCCACCCCAAGAGATGCCTAGATGCCTATGGCATTCTGTGAAACACCTTGAGTACATGAACAGAATTGGCATGAACTCTGGTTTGCATTTTGAACCTGCTTGCTTTGCCAAACCAGCATGTCCACTAAGCTCCTAGATAACTCTAACCTAGACCTGTTAATCCCCAGCCCCACCCAAGCCTCCTTGCATGCCTTGGCATTTTGCCGAACACTTGGCGTGCGAGCTCTGGGCGCGGCCAGAGCGCGCTTCTTGCACGTGCGTGCGCCCGAGTCGCCACGTCCCGCTGCCGCCTCTCTGCGCCCATTCTGATCCCCTTCTGCTCGTAGCCAACGCGCCCGACCCCTCCCTCGTCGCAGAGCCGTCCTGGCCCCCTCCTGGCGCCATGGACTGCGCCGCCCGAGCCACAGTCGCGCGCCAGCTGCCCCTGGAACAGCTCAAGCTCATCCCTTCGCCCTGCCAGACCCCGCCAGCCAACGCCACGCACCCCCTGGCTACAGAGCGGCAGTTCGCCGGCGTTCTTATCCACGGCCGCGGGAACCGACCTCGGCCGCCTATAAAAGGAGCCCCTGAGCTCGTCCAGGCCCTCAGGCGACCTCCTACCATCCCCTTAGTGCCCCCCGCAGCTAGCAATCGACGGAGGGAGGCCGTCTTCCCCGTCTTCGGCCACTTCGGCCGCTGCCGCCCTCCGGTCCATTTCGTCGCAAGCAGAGCCCCCCGTCCATCTATTGCTCCCATCCTCTTCCCAACGATCTTGTGGTGCCACCCAACACCTCAGCCTCGACCGAGAGCCACCGTAGCGCAAACCCCCAATTGTTCCCAAAACGCCATCTGCCGCAAAGCTCGCCGCCGGCGACTCCCTTCGTGCCCACGACCCTCTCAACCACCGGGAGGATCGTCCTAGCACAGTGAACCTATCCCCGCTGTCGGAGCCCCGCGAGGAGCCGCCAATCACCGGTGTTGATCGCCGGAACCCCACCACCGCTCGGACAGAGGAGGAGGGAGGCGCGGCGACTGGTCAAACCTGACCAGTGGGCCCAAGGGACCCACTGTCAATGACCTCGTGCCGGCCCACGTGGTTTAAGTGAAAGTGTAAACACAGAAGTACGCCTCCTCCGTGTTTTTATTCGAAACGTTTTTCTTTTTTTAGTTTATTTTGAAATCAGAATTTTGACTAATCTTTGACTGGCTATAACTTTTTAAATATATGTCCAATTGACTTGATTCTTTTTCTGTTGTTTCTCAAATTCTGTCTAGTTTATTTTCATATTTATTTGAAAATTTTCCAAACAACTTTTTTGTACTGTTTTGAAACTATGTGTTAATTTGAATTTTCTCAAAATAGGATTTTTGAAGAAGGAAGGAACTTTCAAAAAGTGCACCCCCACTTGCATACTCTTGAAAGCAAGCATTCTAAACCCTGGCATAATATTTTTGTGTGTTGTTTGATACAGTTACAACACCACCTTGACATGGAGCATTCATTATTTTATGTGATGATATGATCATACGCATGAGTGCATAATGAAGATTCTTTGCTGTTGCAAATGTATATGCTTGTGATAGTAATCACCCTCATATGCCTTCCATGCCTACCGGAAGGAAGCCGGGAAAGTCTCTGTCTTGGGTAGACACGAGCTTGTATCTGGTTCCTCGTCGAGACGGTTGTGTCCGGTATGGCATGATGAGGTATGGTGAGTGGTGATTCTGTCTGTTGTTTGAAGTATACTTGTTATGCTAATCATGCAGGGAATACTTGAACCTCCTAAGTCGACCATATATCGAGCCTTGTTCCAGTAACCGCCATACTTGTTTTGTACTACCACTTGTCCTTGCCACAGGTAGGGTATAGTTCAGTAAGTTGTCAACCCCTTTCATGGCACACACCGTACAGAGAGGCCATGGTGGAAGATACCGACTGCATCCGGTAGGCATGCCACTTGGCCAGGGGGCGTGGGTGTTTCCGGTTGGGACCGAGAGGGGGGCACCCCTTAGGAGCGCGCGGTATAAATTTGATCCCATGCTAATCGAGGTTGTAGTCTCCCCACTTAGAGTTTTGCTTAATGCTACCTCTTGAGCACTGCGTTCGATTTCCCCGAAGAGGAGAGGATGATGCAGCAAAGTAGCGTAAGTATTTCCTCGGTTTTTGAGAACCAAGGTATCAATCCAGTAGGAGGCCACACACAAGTCCCTCGTACCTGCACAAAACAATAGCTCCTCGCAACCAACGCGATTAGGGGTTGTCAATCCCTTCACGGTCACTTACGAGAGTTAGATCTGATAGAGATGATAAATAATATTTTTGGTATTTTTGGTATAGAGACGCAAAGTGAAAAGTAAAAGGCAAAGTAAAAACAAAGCAAGTATTAAAGTAATGGAGATTGATATGATGAGAATAGACCCGGGGGCCATAGGTTTCACTAGTGGCTTCTCTCAAGAGCATAAGTATTCTATGGTGGGTGAACAAATTAATGTTGAGCAATTGACAGAATTGAGCATAGTTATGAGTATATCTAGGTATGATCATGTATATAGGCATCACGTCCGAGACAAGTAGACCGACTTCTGCCTGCATCTACTACTATTACTCCACTCATCGACCGCTATCCAGCATGCATCTAGAGTATTAAGTTAAAAACAGAGTAACGCCTTAAGCAAGATGACATGATGTAGAGGGATACATTCATGCAATATGATAAAAAGCCCATCTTGTTATCCTCGATGGCAACAATACAATACGTGCCTTGCAACCCTTTCTGTCACTGGGTATGGACACCGCAAGATTGAACCAAAAGCTAAGCACTTCTCCCAATGCAAGAACTACCAATCTAGTTGGCGAAACCAAACGGATAATTCGAAGAGACTTGCAAAGATAACCAATCATACATAAAAGAATTCAGAGAAGATTCAAATATTATTTATAGATAATCTAGATCATAAACCCACAATTCATCAGTCTTAACACACACACCGCAAAAAGAAGATTATATCGAATAGATCTCCATGAAAGAGGGGGAGAACATTGTATTGAGATCCAATAAGAGAGAGGAAACCATCTAGCTACTAGCTATGGACCCGAAGGTCTGAAGTAAACTACTCACACTTCATCGGAGGGGCTATGGTGATGATGTAGAAGCCCTCCGTGGTGGATGCCCCCTCCGGCGGAGCTCCGGAACAGGCCCCAAGATGGGATCTCGTGAATACAGGAAGTTGCGGCGGTGGAATTAGGTTTTTGGCCCCTCTTCTGATCGTTTGGGGGTACGTAGGTATATATAGGAGGAAGGAGTACGTCGGTGGAGCAACAGGGGGCCCATGAGGCAGGGGGCGCCCTAGGGGGGAGGGGCACCCCCACCCTCATGACCGCCTCTTTTGTGCCTTGGAGTAGGGTCCAAGTCTCCTGGATCACCTTCTGTGAGAAAATCACGTTCCCGAAGGTTTCATTCCGTTTGGACTCCGGTTGATATTCCTTTTCTTCGAAACACTGAAATAGGCAAAAAAACAGCAATTTTGGGCTGGGCCTCCGGTTAATAGGTTAGTCCCAAAAATAATATAAAAGTGGAAAATAATGCCCAATATAGTCCAAAACAGTAGATAAAGTAGCATGGAGCAATCAAAAATTATAGATACATTGGAGACATATCAGGCATCCCCAAGCTTAATTCCTGCTCATCCTCGAGTAGGTAAATGATAAGAAGAGAATTTTTGATGCGGAGTGATACTTTGGCATAATTTCAATGTAAATCTTCAATTGTGGTTTGAATATTTAGATCTGAATGAATACAAAATAAAAGTTCATATTGATAAAAGAAATAGTAATACTTCAAGCATACTAACTAAGCAATTATGTCTTCTCAAAATAACATGGCCAAAGAAAGTTATCCCTACAAAATCATATAGTCTGGTTATGCTTCATCTTCCCCACACAAAATATTTAAATCATGCACAACCCCGATGACAAGCCAAGCAATTGTTTCATACTTTAACATTTTCGAAACTTTTTCAATCTTCACGCAATACATGAGCGCGAGCCATGGATATATTACTATATGTGGAATAGAATAGTAATTGTGGAGAATACAAAAGGAGGGAAGATAGTCTCACATCAACTAGGCGTATCAACGGGCTATGGAGATGCCCATTAATAGATCAATGTGAGTGAGTAGGGATTGCCATGCAATGGATGCACTAGATCTATAAGTATATGAAAGCTCAACAAAAGAAACTAAGTGGGTGTGCATCCAACTCTTTTGCTCACGAAGACCTAGGGCATTTGAGAAAGCCCATCATTGGAATATACAAGCCAAGTTCTATAATGAAAAATTCCCACTAGTATATGAAAGTGATAAAATGAGAGACTCTCTATCATGAAGATCTTGGTGCTACTTTGAAGCACAAGTGTGGTAAAAGGATAGTAGCATTGTCCCTTCTTTCTTTTTCTCTCATTTTTTTCTTTTTTTATTTGGGCCTTTTCTCCTTTTTATGGCCTGTTTTTTTTTCTTTTTTCTTTTTTTTCGTCCGGAGTCTCATCCCGACTTGTGGGGGAATCATGGTCTCCATCATCCTTTCCTCACTTGGGACAATGCTCTAAAAAATGATGATCATCACACTTTTATTTTTCTTACAACTCAACAATTACAACTCGACACTTAGAACAAAGTATGACTCTATATGAATGCCTCCGGAGCATTTGGCAGCGGAGAAGCAAATCGCGGCCGCACACGCGGATGAGGTCGCGATGGCTTCCAGTCGTGCCGATCCCCAGATCCTGGAGGAGCACCTCTCCATCGAGGCTACTGTCGATGCCTCGGGCGCCAACGCCGCGACGTGGTTGGCTTCTTTAAACGACAGTTCGTGGCGTTTTCTCGAGGCCACCGTCGGTGCCTTCAACAAAGACTACAAGGCGTTTTCTCAGCGTGCACGTGCTTACCTCATCTCGAGAGCCAGCAGGTTGGTGCCCAGAGCGGCTCAGGCAAGTCACCACTACAACGAGGGCACCAACGAAGCGGAGGCCTCGCCCTCTTCCATATCCAGGGAGCCAATCGTCACTGATATCTCCAACAATGAGGAGTAGCTTGTCTTATTAGCTCACTATAAGGACCCATGTTTAGTTTGCTAGCTATTGCCTTTCCTTAACAAATTCTAGTGAATTGTGCTATCTACTTTTACCATGCAATCTTCTGCTCTAGAGTATATGTTCAACATGTTGTGCAATGTGGTGTTCAGTTAACTGTTTGGTTCAATTCTGCAAATGTGATGTTCAATTCTTCAGGGTGCAATTTTCCAAGTTGTCAAGCATGCTTCATTTGGTTAACTGACTCATCTTCTATTAGGAGTATGTTATATTGTGCACTGTGGTTCTCAGTTAACGTTTGGTTCATTTGTTGTGGTGTTTAGTTAATTGTTTCGTTCAATTCTACAATGTGATGTTCAATTGTTGTGGGTGCATTCTGTTATTGTATACCATGTGATAAATAAATCAAATTTGGTTGTACTAAATACATGAGAAACAAATACAATTGCTATATTTCCAAGTTGTTAAGCATGCTTGGTTTGGTTAACTGTCTGATCTTCTATTAGGAGTATGTTATATTGTGCAATGTGGTGCTCAGTTAACATTTGGTTCATTTGTTGTGGTGTTTAGTTAACTTCTTGGTTCAATTCTGCAATGCGATGTTCAATTGTTGTGGCTGATGTTATTGTATAGCATGTGAGAAATAAATCGAATTTGGCTGTACTAAATACATGAGAAACAAATACAATTGCTATATTTCCAA
>NC_041389.1:571252554-571269557 GCF_002162155.2 Triticum dicoccoides | reverse complement strand
AAATCGAATTTGGTTGTAATAAATACATGAGAAACAAATACAATTGTTATATTTCCAAGTTGTTAAGCACGCTTGGTTTGTTTAACTCGCTGACCTTCTATTAGGAGTATGTTATATCGTGCAATGTGGTGCTTAGTTAATGTTTGGTTCATTTGTTGTGGTGTTTAGTTAACTGCTTGGTTCAATTCTGCAATGTGATGTTCAATTGTTGTGGGTGCATTCTATTATTGTATACCATGTGAGGAATAAATCAAATTTGGTTGTACTAAATACATGAGAAACAAATACAATTGCTATATTTCCAAGTTGTTAAGCATGCTTGGTTTGGTTAACTAATACGTCTCCGTTGTTTCTATAATTTTTGATTGTTCCATGCTAATATTCTACAACCTTCATATACTTTTGGCAACTTTTTATACTATTTTTTGGGACTAACATATTGATCCAGTGCCCAGTGCCAGTTCCTGTCTGTTGCATGTTTTATGTTTCACAGAAACCCCATATCAAACGGAGTCCAAACGGGATAAAAATGGACGGAAAATTATTTTGGAATATTTGTGATTTTTGGGAGGTAGAATCAACGCGATATGATGCCTGAGGTGGCCACGAGATAGGGGCCCACGCCCACTTAAAGTGGGCGCGCCCCCGGAGGGATTCCTGGATTAGGGGGTATCCGGACAGCCGGACTATGTACTTTGGCCGGACTGTTGGACCATGAAGATACAAGACCCAAGACTTCGCCCCGTGTCCGGATGGGACTCTCCTTTGCGTGGAAGACAAGCTTGGCGATCCGGATATTAGGTTTCCTTCTTTGTAACCGACTCTGTGTAAACCCTAGCCCCCTCCGGTGTCTATATAAATCGGAGGGTTTGGTCCGTAGAGGGACAATCATAATCATCATAGGCTAGCTTCTAGGGTTTAGCCTCTACAATCTCGTGGTGGATCAACCCTTGTAATACTCATATCATCAAGATCAATCAAGTAGGAAGTAGGGTTTTACCTCCATCGAGAGGGCCCGAACCAGGGTAAAACATCGTGTCCCTTGCCTCCTGTTACCATTAGCCTTAGACGCACAGATCGGGACCCCCTACCCGAGATCCGCCGGTTTTGACACCGACATTGGTGCTTTCATTGAGAGTTCCTCTGTGTCGTCGCTGCAAGGCTTGATGGCTCCTTCAATCATTAACAACAATGTGGTCCAGGGTGAGACTTTTCTCCCCGGACAGATCTTCGTGTTCGGCGGCTTCGCACTGCGGGCCAATTCGCTTGGCCATCTGGAGCAAATCGACAGCTACGCCCCTGGCCATCAGGTCAGGTTCGGAAACTTGAACTACACGGCCGATATCCGTGGAGACTTGATCTTCGACGGATTCGGGCCTACGCCAGGAGTGCCGAACAGTCACGACGAGCACGGCTTAGACCTGCTGTCGGACAATGCTCGGGATATCGCACCATCAGGAGCTCCGGACCTAAATCCGGGGCAGATCGCGTCGTCCGAGGACGGGTGGATGGACCCCGCCCCGGAGGCCACACACTCATCGGCGGTAGAGCCGAGCACAGACTCCACCCCTATGGGAGCCTGTGACTCTGGACCCCCGGACTCGTGTCCGGCTGTAGGTTCCAGTCCGCGCACCCCCGAGCCCGCCGAATCTGGTTGGGCTCCGGTAATGGAGTTCACCGTTGCGGATATATTCTAGCACTCGCCCTTTGGTGACATGCTGAACTCGTTAAAGTCTCTCTCTTTGTCAGGAGACTCTTGTCCGAACTATGTCCGGCTCGAGTGGGAAGCAGGCGACGAGGGAATTCGTGGCCCACCCACCACCCACTTTGTTGCCACGGTCAATGATTTGACCGACGTGCTTGACTTCGACTCTAAAGACATCGACGGTGTGGACAGAGATGTAGGAGAAGAACAGGAACCACTGCCCATGGAGCGCTGGACAGCCACCTCCTCATATGACATATATATGGTGGACACTCCGAAAGAAACCAATGGCGATGAGGCAATGGAGGATAACCCCTCAAGGAAGAAAGCAAAGCATGGGCATCATCGGCACCGCTCCAAGCCCCGCCACAGCAATACTGGCACAGGAGATGAAAACAATCCGGATGGTGCCGAAGATGAATACAACCCCGATCAGCCTGCCTTCGAGCAGGCTGAACAGGAAGACGGGCAGGTCATCCCAGACGAACAGGTGATGGACGGATACCCGGAGGAGGACAATTACATCCCCCCTCCGAAGACGAGATTAGCCTCGACGACGACGAATTCGGCGTGCCTAAGGACCCCGTAGAGCAGGAGTGCTTCAAGCGTCGGCTTATGGCCACTGCAAGGAGCCTGAAAAAGAAGCAGCAGCATCTCCAAGCTGATCAAGATCTGCTCACAGATAGATGGACTGAAGTCCTGGCAGCCGAGGAATATGGACTCGAGCGCCACACCAAAGGTTATCCAAAGCACAAGTGGCAACCTCAACTCGAGGAGGAGCCCATACTACCGGCACAGGACGAGGCTGACCGGCCACCTTGTGTCCGGGATAAAACGGCATATCAGCCCGAATACCAGCCCGCACCCCCACGCCAATACACTACAACCTAGGGCAATAGGCAGGACCTGCGAGACATACTGGAAAACAAGGCAGAACAGCCAAGATCGATCTACGGATCACGGGGGCATGCCCCAACAGGTGACGATGATCGCCACGCCGTGCACTATCAATAAGTCCGGTCGGGCCGAACATAGCCAACCAGACTCATTTGAACTGCGTAGCCACATAGCCCGGCATAGAGGCGCCGCACACCCCCTCTGCTTCACTAACAAAGTGATGGATCACGAATTCCTAGAAGGGTTTAAACCCGTAAACATCGAATCATACGATGGCACAATAGACCCCGCAGTATGGATCGAAGATTTCCTTCTCCAGATTCACATGTCCCGCGGTGACGATCTACATGCCATCAAGTATCTTCCCCTTAAACTCAAAGGACCAGCTCGGCACTAGCTAAATAGCCTACCGGCAAATTCCATCGACAGTTGGGAAAACTTGGAGGACGCATTCCTCGACAACTTCCAGGGCACGTACGTGCGACCACCGGATGCTGATGACTTGAGTCACATTACCCAACAGCCTGGAGAGTCAGCCAGGAAATTCTGGACTCGGTTCCTAACTAAAAAGAACCAAATTGTCGACTGTTCGGACGCCGAAGCCCTGGCGGCCTTTAAGCATAATATCCGTGACGAGTGGCTCGCCCGACACCTCGGCCAGGAAAAACCAAAGTCCATGGCGGCCCTCACGACACTCATGACCCGCTTTTGCGTGGGCGAGGACAGCTAGTTGGCTCGCAGTAGCAGCACGCCAATAAACTCTGGTTCTTCAGATGTCCGGGACAATAACGGCTAGCCTCGGCGCAACAGACATAAGCGTTGGAACAATGGCGACAATACTGAAGACACGGCAGTCAACACTGGATTCAATGGCTAAAAATCCGGTCAACGAAAAAATCCGTTCAAAAGACACAATCAGGGACCGTCCATTCTGGACCGCATACTTGATCGCCCGTGCCAAATTCACGGTACCCCGGATAAGCCAGTAAACCACACTAACAGAGACTGCTGGGTGTTCAAACAGGCCGGTAAAATAAATGTCGAGAACAAGGACAAGGGGCTGCACAACAATGATGACGAGGAGCCCCGGCGTCCGAACACGGGGGGATAGAAGAAATTTCCTCCCCAGGTGAAAACGGTCAATCTGATCTACGCCACCCACATTCCCAAATGGGAACGAAAGCGAGCACTACGGGACGTCTATGCGATGGAGCCAGTTGCCCCAAAGTTCAACCCATGGTCAGCCTGTCCGATCACTTTTGATCGTAGGGATCACCCTACCATGATCCGTCACGGCGGTTCAGCCGCATTTGTCCTAGACCCAATCATCGACGAATTCCACCTCACGCGAGTCCTTATGGACGGCGGCAGCAGCCTGAACCTGCTTTATCAGGACAGAGTGCGCAAAATGGGCATCGACCCTTCAAGGATCAAGCCCACCAAAACCACCTTCAAAGGTGTAATTCCAGGAGTAGAGGCCCGTTGCACGGGCTCCATAACACTGGAAGTGGTCTTCGGATCTCCGGATAACTTCCGAAGCGAGGAGTTAATCTTTGATATCATCCCTTTCCGTAGTGGCTATCATGCACTACTTGGAAGAACCGCATTCGCTCGATTCAATGCGGTACCACACTATGCATACCTCAAGCTCAAGATGCCAGGACCTCGCGACGTTATAACAGTCAATGGGAACACGGACCGCTCTCTCCGTACAGAAGAGCATACTGCAGCCCTGGCGGCAGAAGTACAAAGCAGCCTTCTCCGGCAAACCACCGATCAGGCGACAACAACCCCGAACACCGTCAAGCGAGTCCAGAGTACCCCGCAACAAGATCGCCAGGCACGCCAAGAGCGCGACTAGCAGTCCAGCCTCCGCCCCAGCCCCATTCAGGCAGCATTTGTGCCGCACGTACACAATTATGCGCTCAAAATACCATGGGCATAGGCGGAGGTGCAATAGTGATGCGGTCAACAGTGCGGCTCAGCCGCAACATACTTTAATAACCCCCTTTATCTTTCAGGACCCTACTTTCGGACAGCCTCTTCAGAGAGCCGGATCATCGGACTCCTCGCAGGAGGGAAAACCAAGGAGGCAAAAGCCTTTGCGCACAAAGGGAATACCCAAGTGGTATCTGTTAATGATCGTTATACCTGTTTTATATACCTACATGCAGCCCGCCCTTGGATAGGACATGTCAAATAGTCCTCTTTACATCCGCTCAACGCATTAATTGTAAAGATACGCTTGGACGTATTATTTATCAATGGGAGATAATATATAGCGTCAGCTTATTATTCCTATCTTCACATTTTCCTAAAAATGTTTATTTAATATTGAATTCGTACACTTTGGTACGATCAGTTTGCCAGGGGCTTCTCATGTTGCCCCCTAATACGGCAAGATAAGTCCGAACACTTTCAACAGTGCGGCACCCCGAACTTATAGCATTATATGCATCAGCTCCGAATCATGTCTTGGGTCAATAGTTGGGTTTGCCCGGCTCCCTTGTTTTGGTACCTTACGTTCCGTTATATCGGCTAAGGTAGCGTAGGGAGAACTACTATGATTGTGTCCCGGTTCTTCCGGACGAGCACCTCAGTAGAGAAAGCCGAAAACTGACTGGCATGATACTGCGAGAGATGATCGCTGTTCGAGAGGTCTTAAAATCCTTAAAGATTTTTTCCGCTTTAGGCGAGGAATCGGCCTCGTCCGATTTAGGCATATATAGCGCCCCAATTCGGCTTTCCAAATTCTAGGGGCTTCGCTGAAATTCAAAATTGTAGACTTCTATGGCTAAGTGAGAATTATAAAGCCGCATATTCCGATTGCCTTGTTCGCTGCGCCAAACACCTCCTTCAGGGACCAAAAATTTGGATAAAGAGTGTTTGGGTTTTCCACGAACACCCCATTACTAGTTACGTGGGGGCGGAAGCCGACGACTGTCCTACTTTCAGAATTTTATAAACAGTCGCGCAGAAGGTAATATTTTAAATCAACAAAGCGCTATATAGCGCGAAGAAATTCGTTTTCATATTACAAAAACGGCAGGAGCCATTCACTCAAAGATTGTGTCCTTGGTACATTCGTCATCCATGAGGCGAGCGCCTTTCATAACGCCATCATAATATTTCTCAGGATAACGATGCGCCTTGCCCTCCGGCGGTCCATCCTTCACCAGCTTCTCTGCATCCAGCTTGGCCCAATGCATCTTCGCACGGGCGAAGGCTCGGCAGGCACCCTTAATGCAAACGGATCGCTTGATAACTTCAAGCCGCGGACAGGCATTTACCATCCGCTTTATAAGGCCAAAGTAGCTGGCAGGAAGAGGCTCACCAGGCCACATCCGAACTATGAAATCTTTCATAGCCACTTCGGCCGCCCTGTGGAGTTCAACCAATTGCTTCAATTGGTCATTCAGAGGCATCGGGTGTTCGGATCCAGCATACTGGGACCAGAACAGCTTCTTCGTTGAGCTCCCCTCTTCGGCACGGTAGAACTCCGCGGCATCCGATATGCTGCGTGGCAGATCTACAAATGCCCCTGGAGAGCTCCGAATTTGGGTAAGTAAAAGAAATGTCTCCTCCACATGCTTGCTTTGCATAATGAATGTCTTACCCGCCGCTATCTTCTTGGTCGCCTGGATTTCCTGCTGGGCCTTTTGGGCTTCAGCCTTGGCGTCTTTCATGCTCAAAAGGGCCTTCACAAGCTCAGACTCTTTCGTCTTAAAGTCACGCTCCAAGGACTCGAACTTCTTGCCGAGCTCCTGGAGCTCTTGCCGTACCTCACCCACCCTAGCATCTTGCTTTTCACGCTCAATGCACTTCGTGGCCGCCTTATCTTCGGCCTCGGATAGCGCTTTCTTCAGGGCCGCCACTTCGGTCGTGGCCCCTATTACAAAATCATGATGCTTTTTGTTAACGTCACCAATTTTTTCTCCTCTATATGATATGTGAACGGGGAATCACTCACCTTAGTTCTCTTCGAGTTGCCTCTTTGTAAGGTTGAGCTCCTCTTCGGCCTGCTCAAGGTCCCGTTTGAGTCTGGTGACCTCGGTTGTGCGGGCAGTAGCGGCAAGCAGAACTGCCTGCTTATTCACATAGACACCTACTGTTAGACTCATGTGGTTTAGAGTTGACCCTCCATTTGGCTTTTCTTTCCGAACACCAAACAGAGTATCAAGGGCTACTGTCTATTGGGTGATAATTTCACACACTTTTGATTACTTACCTCAAAGCTGTCAGGAGGCTGGTGCAGGCTTCGGTCAATCCGCTTTTGGCGGACCGAACCTTCTGAATCACCGCACTCATAAGAGTACGGTGCTCTTCATCCATGGAAGCGCCGTGAAGCACTTCCAGCAGACTAATCGACGCCTCTGGCGCAACGGAAGTCATCGGCACGGCCAGCTCGCCCTCCTTAGCGAGGGGCTGCCTACCCGAATCCGGAACCTTTGGAGGTTCTGGTACAGTGTCCGTCTGGGAGCCCGACTTGCTGCGACTCTCGTCAGCACAATCGGCGGGGATCTTACTCCCCTTGTGCCCGGCGTCTGGAATTTTGCCTTGGGGCGTCTCCAGATCCGCATCCCCCTGCTCTGGTACCCTTTGGGACCACACCTTCGTGTCATCCGCAGGCCGAGGGGAGGTGGCCGTCGGGAGCGAATTCATCGCCGAATCGCTCAAAGACCCATCCGAAGAGGATACCTCGGGATGGGCCCTGGCCGGACTGCATATACATGTTCGGTGTTATAACAAACTATGAAGCTAAGTCGCACTAAAGTACAACAGAGTGCGGATACTTACGATCTTACTAGTGGCTTGTCCCTGGGCAGCCACTCCTCCTCGCTGTAGGCAGCCGTGGTGGAGTGATCCGGAAGGGACGCTTTTCCCTTCTTGGGTGTCCTAGCCTCCCCCTGCGGGGCGGCTTTCCTTTTCTTCTCCTCCACAGTGCAGGGAGGCGGAATTTCCTCGTGTTTCCCCCTGCCTCCGCGGGAGGAATCTGCCTCATCGTCCTTGGACGACGAGCCTATGACGGCCTTGCGCCGGGGACCCTTCCTGGTCCCCTGGACCGCCCTCTTAGGCCCTTCGGCCTCCCCGGATGGGGCGGCCATTTCCTTTTCCTCCTCCCCTTCGAGGGAGGAGCGTGTCTCATTGTCTTCGGACGAGGCATCCGGTACGACCTTACGCCAGAGACCCTTCCTAGTCCTGGGGGCCTTCTTTTCGGCCTTCTTTTCCAGCACCTTGTAAGGCGCCGGTAGCATCTCCATCAGGAGAGCGGTTGCTGGACCTTCTGGCAGTGGAGCCGGGCAGTCGATCCGCTCCGCCGTCACCACGTAATCCTGATTAAATACACACGATGACTTAAAACCCTCCCATGAGTATACTGAGAAAGCTACATCTAGTGATGGTCAGAAAACTCACCGGATGGGGGAGCCGCGTGGCGTGGAGTCCCGGTCCTCGGATGTGGGAGGAGGTATTTCGGAGGCCTTGAATAGAACCTTTTATGTGTCCTTGTGCGTTGTGCCATAAAGCTCTTGAAGTGTCTGGTGTTCGGCCGAATCAAACACCCACAGGTTGAATGCCCATCTTTGGCACGGAAGTATTCGGCGGACGAGCATGACCTAGACCATGTTGACAAGCTTGATCTTCTTGTCCATCATATTTTTGACGCAGTTTTGAAGTCCTGTCAGCTCGGCAGGTTCGCCCCAGGCCAGGCCCTTCTTTTCCCAGGAAGTGAGCCGCATGGGAATTCCGGATTGGAATTCGGGGGCCGCTACCCTGTTGGCGTCGCGCGGCTCGGTGATGTAGAACCACCCCGATTGCCACCCTTTCACGGTCTCTGCGAAGGAACCGTCAAGCCAGGTGACATTGGGCATCCTGCCCACCATGGCGCCTCCGCAGTCCGCTTGCTGACCGCTCACGATCTTCGGCTTCACAAAGAAGATTCGTAGCCACAAGCCGAAGTGGGGCTTGATGCGGAGGAAGGCCTCGCACATGAAAATAAACACCGAGATATTGAGGATGAAATTTGGGGCTAGATCATGGAAGTTTCTACCTCTTGAGCACTGCGTTGGATTTCCCCGAAGTGGAGAGGATGATGCAGCAAAGTAGCGTAAGTATTTCCCTCGGTTTTTGAGAACCAAGGTATCAATCCAGTGGGAGGCCACGCACAAGTCCCTCGTACCTACACAAAACAATAGCTCCTCGCAACCAACGCAATTAGGGGTTGTCAATCCCTTCACGATCACTTACGAGAGTGAGATCTGATAGAGATGATAAATAATATTTTTCGTATTTTTTTGGTATAGAGATGCAAAGTGAAAAGTAAAAACAAAGCAAGTATTAAAGTAATAGAGATTGATATGATGAGAATAGACCCGGGGGCCATAGGTTTCACTAGTGGCTTCTCTCAAGAGCATAAGTATTCTACGGTGGGTGAACAAATTACTGTTGAGCAATTGACAGAATTGAGCAAATTATGAGTATATCTAGGTATGATCATGTATATAGGCATCACGTCCGAGACAAGTAGACCGACTCCTGCCTGCATCTACTACTATTACTCCACTCATCGACCGCTATCCAGCATGCATCTAGAGTATTAAGTTAAAAACAGAGTAACGCCTTAAGCAAGATGACATGATGTAGAGGTATAAATTCATGCAATATGATAAATACCCCAACTTGTTATGCTCGATGGCAACAATACAATACGTGCCTTGCAACCCTTTCTGTCACTGGGTAAGGACACCGCAACATCGAACCCAAAGCTAAGCACTTCTCCCATTGCAAGAACTACCAATCTAGTTGGCCAAACCAAACGGATAATTCGAAGAGACTTGCAAAGATAACCAATCATACATAAAAGAATTCAGAGAAGATCAAATATTATTCATAGACAATCTGGATCATAAACCCACAATTCATCGGTCTCAACAAACACACCGCAAAAAGAAGGTTACATCAAATAGATCTCCACGAGAGAGGGGGAGAACATTGTATTGAGATCCAAAAAGAGAGAAGAAGCCATCTAGCTACTAGCTATGGACCCGAAGGTCTGAAGTAAACTACTCACACTTCATCGGAGGGGCTATGGCACTACTAGAAATACCACTACTAATGGCGCACCTAATATGGCCATTAATGGCGCATCACTGGTGCGCCACTGACAGCACGCCATTAGTAATTTTTACTAATGGCGCACCAGCTGGTGCGCCATTAGTATCTGGTATACTAATGGCGCACCACCTGGTGCGCCATTAGTATATGCGAGGGTGCGCCATTAGTATGCCTCCCAGTTGGCATGTACACCCAGGTGCTTTGGCATACTAATGGCGCACCACCTCTGGATGCGCCATTAGTAACCGCAGCATACTAATGGCGCACTACCCGGTGATGCGCCATTAGTATGCACTTTCATACTAATGGCGCACTATCGTGTGATGCGCCATTAGTATGAATATTAGGTTTTTTTTATTTTTTTATTTTCTGTTTTTTGCACAGGTTACAAAATGTATAATTTGACAAAATATAGACAGCACACATCAACAATAGATTCATCAAATACAATAGAAGATTAGTCTTTGAATACAATTCATCATATTAGTCTCCGAATACAATTCATCATATTAGTCTCCGAATTAAAAAGACTGAACAAAGATAGAACATTATATTACAAGTCTCGAGACCGCGAGTAGCGAGTTTGTCTTCGCATTATAAGTCGATATCGATCATCTAAACTACCATCACATAGAAGAGAGCTGCGGTCATCACAATGAGCATCATCACGATGAAACTCGTCTTCATCCGGTTCCTCCAACGCTCCCTCCCCTCTCCCGCTAGATAGCGGGCGTATCTAGATTCGGCCTCGGCCCTAGTGGTGTACCCTTTGTAACTGTTACCGCTGAATCGGTGAACCTGTCTCCGACACTCCTCCCAGTCATCGTAGACTCCGGGAACCTTACCCTTGTACACGACATACGTCAGCATCACTATGCACTAGCCAAACGAAACGTTAGTACCAATTCACAGACAATACATAAGCAATATATAATTATGCAACAGAACGATCGGAAGAGAAAAGCAAGACATTAATAGCATCGATTACATCTAAGTTGAACGACTCTCAAAACCAAAGAGACATACTACAAGTTCATTAAAGTTTAATTACAACATGAGCCAATCGATGTTTCAGAACTAGACAACTCGACTCAAGGGACCGGAGCGTGGATGAAGCCGCCGTCTATCGTGGGAGTCATGAAAGAACGGGCGTTGTCATCCTGCATTTGTAGCATTGTGTCGATGTCACTGTTGGACGGTTGATTTCTGAGGTAGAACTGCCCCGAGGTACGAAGGACATCTTGATGGATGATTTCTGCAAACTCCGACTGGATGCGAAAGAATTCTTGTCGGAGGTCCGCGTCCTGGATTGCCGACACGCTCGCGGCCCAATCTTGGAGTTTACTCGGTAGCAGAAGTTGATGATGGTCCCGTACGATCGCCCGCATGTGATGGATGGCGTAGTAGGCACCCTTCTGACCGCCAGGCGGCTGCTTGACGCAGCAGAACGTCGTATTGTGGGAGAACACGTGCTTGCCGTACTTACGAATAGGCCTGGTGAAGGTGCCTCCAGATTGGGCGTAGCCGGGGAGAACATCATCAAGAACCTTCTTGACATTTGTGTAGTCTACGTTCGACTGACGGTCCGGGTCGAAATATGTGGCCATGGAATATTTGGGGCTTAGGAGGATGAGCGTGCAACGTGTGTCACTGCAGAAAACACGGAATGTTAAAAGAAAAACGATCGAAAAGTAAGAATTCATATGTTACGGGCCGGTTGGGGCGAGGACTTACTCGGGAAAGTAAGGCACGAGGAAGTTATCCTTATCTTGGTTTGCCAGAATGACGCCTTCGAGGTAAGAACTCGTGACTTGCCGGTCCCCAGCGCTGCCCAAGATCTTGGCACGCATGTAGAAGGGGTCGACTATCACGATGTCCGGGGTCTTGTCGCGAATGATCCGCATCTCCATACTCAGCGAAAATAGCCGAACGAAGGTGTAGTGCAGCGGATGAAGGTTAAACATAGCAAAGATGTCATCAAACCGCAGGACGATCGTACCCCCGATGTCGCCATCCACAAAGCCCTTGCCCTCTGGCACCTTGGCCACGAAAACCGGGTATGCCACATCCTTCTCTCTGAGACGCCGCTTCTCCAAAGAAAGAACACTATCGTGCAGACTCCGCATAGCACCGGTTGCAGCATTGAGCATATTTGGTGGTAGCATCGCCCTACCCGCCACATGCACCCTCCTCGAGATATCCTGCGGTGAAGGTGGCCCGTCCTGAGCACGGATCGTACTCGGTGCCGGCTGGCTCGCACCCTTCTTAGTCTTTCTTTTGCGTGCCTTCTTCTTCTCCTGTAATGGGACCGAGTTCTGCTCACAGACCGCCTTCTTGAGTGTGTTGGGGCTGATAATATTTCGCACCTCGCCTATCTGAGGCTCGGTGAAGTCGGCAGCTGGAGGCGTCTCCTGAGAGCTGAACGCCAGACGGCGCCTGTTGCAACTTGGCTTCTCCGCGGTACGAGCTAGATCGCACACGTCTTTTGTTGGGTTTGGTTCTTGAGAAGGAGGCCCCATGAAGTCGCCATCGTACCCATGCTCGGCAAAGTACTGATCGACGTTGCCAAATGTATCATCGTCGTCGTCCTCGTCGTTCTGATCCTGTGCCATATGCATGTTTGGATCCAGTGGCATAGGGATGTCCGGCACCGTTACGGCGGTCTTGCCATGGGGCCGACTTGGCGCCGGCACGACTGGCGGTGTTGTCTTTGGGGTGGTGTCCCCCGCCCCCAAACGAATCTGGCTCTTCGGCCAAAGCAGGGGCCAGCTCAGGCAGGCGCTGAGGGTCATCACGTCATCATCGTCGGCCCCGACGGGTCGAATCGGAGGTAACAAGTCATCGCAGCCTGGCAGCACCCGAACCAGTTGAACCCTAAACAAGTTGGGTGGCATCTGGGTACCGTGGAACAAGGGGTTGCCCGGTTGAACGATTTTGCCCTTGGCGACATCGACCAACTCGTTGTTCACGAAGTGGAGGAGAGTGCACGGAACGTCGGCGGCGCCCTGCGAAAACATGTAGGGCGTCAGGGATGCCCAGTCAAAGGCAAGGAGATGAAGTCCTCGGCCGAGAGAGGCTTAATTAGTTACCGTGATGATGGCGTCGAGCTCGGCTAATGTCGAGGCACCGCCAACGGCGGGCGTGCAGTTGACGGAGCGGCCGCTTGCTGAAGAGGTGCCAGCCGGCGTACACCCGGGTGCATTAAGCTCCCGTGCCGGCGTCGGAGACACCAATGCCGCCTCCGCCGGAGGCTCCAATGGCCCCGCCATCGCATTATGCGAGTTGCTGGCCGTGAAGCTAGGAATCGGGGGCGGCCCCTGTTGGCCGCCCGCAATCCACGCACTCAACCCCGAGATCAAGGTAGGCACAAGGGCGGTGATCGTCTCTCCGAGTCGTTGTTCCACTTGCTCTTGGACAATCTCCGGAATCCGCGCCACCTGTGCCTTGAGTTCTTGAACCTCTCGCGCCTGGCTTTCCGAGCTGGTCTTTTTCTCCTTCCGCACACCAGCGGTATAGTATGACCCCCATTTTGTCGACAAGCCTTTGCCGGCCACACGACCAGCTGACGTCGGCTTACTGAGCTTATCCTTGTTCTTCACTATATTCAACCCCCTATTTAGAGTGGTGTCCCAAGGGTTGCTCTGAGTCGACCCCGCGCTACTGCTTTCAGTCGCCTGCGGAAGGAATGTGAACCATTTAGAAATTCGGCTTCATTAATTAGAATGCAACCATATGGAGCTAATTACGCAGGGGTGTATTCCTTACCAGAACAAGCTCAAGCTGCCTGGTCTTCGGATCCGTGGTAAGCTCCTTTGTTTTCGGGTCCTTCTTGTACCGGGCCCTGACAAAGTTCCTGGTCTGCTTGTCACCGTATTTATCGTAGAGGGGCGGTAGGCCTTGCTCGGCACGGTCCGCCTCCTCCTTGTCCCATATAGGCTCCGCCACTCTGTAACCGCCGGGACCGAGTGTGTGTTCCCCTATGTTCAGCTCCCGCATTTGTTTCCCCCACTCACTTGATTGGGAGCTTGCGGTGCTCGAGCAATTGATCTTGAAGTCGTTGTAGTCATCTTCGGTGATCGAAGGATTTTTCTCCTTGATCTTCTCATAACTCTCACCTTTCTCGATCATTCTCTTCACATTGCTTTTCCAAGTAGACAGGGCCTTGCTCATCTTCGTGAGGGCAGCATTGTTCACTTTATTCCCTTTGAGGCTTGTGTTTTCGAATTCAGCGGGGAACTTGTATCGTTCATGCAGCTTCGTGAAGAGGAGGTGGCGCAAATTCCCCCGGTCAGGATGCCTCAGGTTCTCGGTGTTGATCGAGACGGTGCTCCGGACAATGCACCCGAGCTGAAGCGAGTACCCCTTGACTATTCGTTCGGGCACCGTTGGATTCCCGTTGGAGTCCACTTCAGTAACTTCCTCCTTGAGGGTGCGGAGCACGATCGGGCGCCGGTCCTTCCATTGCCTCTTCTGCTGGCTGCTATCTGTGCGTGCGCCGCCATCATCAGTGGTGGCATCCTCGGCGGCACCATCAGTGGTGGCATCAGTGTGGTCATCCTCGGCGGCACCATCCGTGGTCTCAGGATCGGTGGGGAAGGCGGCGGCCTCATACAAGTGAGGTTGTTCCTCCATCTCCTGGGACAGCTCCCAGAATGCCTTGCCGCCCGAACCCCCGGCCTCATCGTTGTGGGCCATGTTTCTCTCTAAATAGAAACAAAGTTTGGTCAAAAAGTTGGTTATTGTCAAGGAACAAGATCATGGTCTCATCATTTAGGGTTTGTCGACACCGAGGCATCCTAAAATCTAAACTTTTATCATTGAGGGTTTTTCGACGCCAAGGCACCCTAAAAGCCTAACTTTTCATCATTTCGGTTTTTATCGACACCGAGGCACCCTAAAAGCCATGCATTAGTCACAAGTACGCCGGGGCACTTGATCCTACTTAATTAACTACTAAGATACCCCAGCCCATGCATTAGTCACAAGTACCCCATATGTCCTATTTTTAGCAAAGTCTTGCTAAAATTCACGGAAAATTTCAGCATGACCTTTGCTGAAAATAGGACATATGGAGTACCCGAATTTGCTGGAACGGAAGTTAATCGACATTCCAGCAAACTCAAGGGCCTCTCGGGTGGACAAGGCAAAAAAGGCCTCCACATACACATCACTGATTTAACGAAATTTGCACACAACTCAGTAGCACTTCATCATCATATAAAGTATATTAGCAGCAGTACAAATAAAGAGACATGATCAAAGTACTTCATAATAAACCCAAGCAACTTCATCATCATATAAAGTATATTAGTAGCAGTACAAATAAAGAGACATGATCAAAGTACTTCATAATAAACCCAAGCAACTTCATAATAAATCAATGTCCTCAGCTGTAAACTGAACTATTGTCAGGTCATGTTGTCAGGTCATGTTGAAAGTAAAATAGGACCTTGCTGTGTTTGGGACCAAATTGTTATTTGGCTATTCTAGCTGGCTTTTTTTAGCGAATTGTAACTTGTGTGAAGCTGAAACAAAGTTAACTTACATGCTCCTATATGCTCAGCTGAATTATTATAACATGTCTATCCAGTTTGCAGTTATTCTTATAGGCGATCCGTAGTTAGCGTAGCTATTGTGCATCAAGATTCGTTTTTAGTCCTAAGAAAACACAAGGTTGTCAGGGACGGTTTTTCTTTGACTGGGGTTGTTGTCGACCTGAATTAAAGATGCAGTGTTTGGCAGATCCAGTCTGCAAACTTTGTCCTACTTACTGGATCAACAATGTTCTTAATTCCATTACCTAGTGTACATACCAACAGCCATAAACAAAATAGCAACTAATGACTGAGCCAACCAAGAGCCACAGACCAGCACATGCTTGCACATGCTTGCACATGCACTGAAGCTACAACTCTTATCAATGATCTAACTTGGGCAGTGGCAGCGAGATATATGTTCCCTCTCTTCTGTTTGGCACATTGCACTTGCACATGCACTGAAGCTACCAATCTGAAAAGGTTGCGGCATAGCACCAATGAAATGGCTAACTTGGGCAGTGGCAGCGAGAAACGAAGAGAGGGAACATATTTGAAAGCCACACTCACTGCAGAAAAGTAACGAAGGTATCCACATATTTGAAAGCATGGATATCATTTCCTACACTAGAATACACCAGATTTTGAAGACTGGAACTAATATATAAGAGTCAGCAATCATCCTCAACTAGAACCTATAACTACACTGGCACACTGCAGAATGGAAAACATATTTATGCCGCTATTTGAATAAGATTTTTCTATTGCAGGTTGGCAGGTTTGTAACTCATGATATGCTTATATAATCAGGAAGTTGCATTACTCATGTGCACAAACCGAAAACTGATGTTCATATAAACTACTCATGTGCACAAACACAATGCAGATCAAAACAGAATCAAGGCTTTACCATCAACAGTATACACAACAAAATAACTAACGTCAGCAGTCAGCACACTCTAATGTGAGAGTAGAACGAAAATGAATTGCTGAAAAGGTTATATAAACTACTCATTCATAACAAGGATGAACTTATAGATCTCAAGGTTGCAGTGCACGTTAGCATCAAAGAATTACAGAAGAACTGAATTTCTGTGTATACTAGAGATACTGTGGTAAGTCAGGAAAAAGAAACCAACATATTCAATAACTCATGGCTGACTACAGATAGTTAGTTACCACAATGGAAACCTCTTGTGTATGACAAGGAGCAAATTATCAAAAACATATTCAATAACTCATGGCTGACTATTGAGAAGACACACTGTTGCAATTTGAACATGAGTGAATTAAGTCAGCAGTCATCATCAACTAAACTAAACTGGCATACTAGACTCCTAGAACTACATTGGCACACTACAGAGTGGAAAACATATCTATGCTGCCATTTTTCTATTGCAGGTTGGCAGGTTTGTAACTCATGGTATGCTTATATAATAAGGAAGTTGCATTACTCAGGTGCACAAACAATGAGTTACATTAACAAATTGCATCGTTCAAGAATAAAACGACAATTACAGGTGCGAGAAACATCAGGGTCTGCTACTAATGGTACTACTGTCGTACTGTCTGCAGCTAATGCAGCTCGTCTTGGCACATCGTGCTGAGCTGACCAAGGGACAACAAAACGACAATTTTGTTATCTCTCACTTTCTCCTCTTCTTCAGTTCTGCGCTTGGCGCTCTGGCATCGATGATGGCCACACTCCCGATTGGAACCAGCCCAGGTGTAGCGCAGGCACAGCAAGCGCTTCA
>NC_041389.1:571251568-571252344 GCF_002162155.2 Triticum dicoccoides | reverse complement strand
CGTGGGGAAAGCGGCGGGGTGGCGGCGTCGGGAGAGGAGAGGGCGGCGTCGCGGCGTCTCACGGCGTCGGGGCGGCGTCGCGGCGTCGGGGCGGCGTCGAGGCGGTGGGGCAGCGGCGTCGGGAGAGGAGAGGAGAGGGGAAGGGGATCGAGGGCGAGGGCGAGAAGGGGATCGAGGGCCGGGGAGGAAAAATATGGATGGGGGCACAATACTAATGGTGCACCACCTCCCGGTGCGCCATAAGTATATCCACACTAATGGCGCACCTCACCCTGGTGCGCCATTAGTACTTTTTTTTTCTGCTCGAGCCAACAGGTTATCTCCCACCTGACCTGATCCACACCAAGTCCCCTCTACTAGCTCGACTGGTCAGTAGCCAGTTCTCACACCAGGAGGTCCTGGGTTTGAATCCCAGGCTCCACAAATTTTTTTTATCATTTAAAAAGCTGTTTGATACTTATTTATGTTTAAATATGTTCAAACTTGTTTAAATAATAACAGTAATATTTTTTTATAAGACAGTAGCATTTAAAAAGCTGTTTGATACTAATTTTTTTATAAGACGGTGCGCGGGGTGCGGGGGGTCGGCGGCGGCGGTTGGGTAGGGGAATCGAGGGTGCGGTGGGTCGGCGGCGGCGGCCGGTGGACTTGGGGGGTGCTCGGCACCGAGGGGGACCGGATCTGGCGAGGTGGGATAGCGGTCGAGATGATCGAGGTGGGCTCCACAAAATTTTTTTAGCATTTAAAAAGCTGTTTGATACTTATTTGTGTTTAAA